>NC_062206.1:1979097-2021597 GCF_912470025.1 Vespa velutina
TCTCTCTCTCTCTCTCTCTCTCTCTCTCTCTCTCTATCTCTCTCTCTTTCTATTTCTTTTCTTTCTGTCTCTCTCTCTCTCTCTCTCTCTCTCTCTCTCTCTCTATCTCTTTCTTTTGGTATTAGTATCTCTAGAACAGGGGGGCAAACACAAGGCACAGCACGGTACGGTACGGCACAGCACGGTACGAATAGGCACGGCACAGGATGGTACGGCACGAGCGTAAACGGCGCCCTTTTTATGGCTAGTCGAAGAGGACGACGGATCAAAGGCATTCTCTCTGACCATCGATTCACCATCTCACTCTTTATCCCCGTGAAACATACATATATCTATCCTTGTCTTCTTACGGACAGGTCGTACTCTCGCATACTTAGATATATATACGTATATGCACACGCATACGCAGTACATATATATAAGGGGTGAATATAAGTTTGGCCACGTTGAAATGACCACGTCGTACGGTAACGTGTATTTATGGTTTTAATGAGGGAGGTCAATGATTTTTTTTTTCTTTTTTTTTTTTGTACTTTTCTCTAACTCGATTAGGAAGTTAATGCAATTTTTGAAATAATGTATTTCGTATTAGAACATTATTACATTTTTTGTTATTAACGTATATGTATTAGCGTATATGTATGCGCGTCTATCTATCTGTCTGATTGTATATGTGCTTATATATGTGAGAAAGAGAAAGATAGAAAGAAAGAGAGAGAGAGAGAAAGAGAGAGAGAGAGAGAGAGAGAGAGAGAGAGAGATATTAATTCTTATTCGTATATACAGAAATCGTTTTATTTGTGTTATCGTGAAGAAAATCGATGAATATATGTATATATATATATATATATATATATATATATATATATATATATATATGTAGGTATGAAATAAAATAATCATAGTAGGGTGTAATCAACCTAATCGTATTTCTCGAGATCGGATCTTTGAGATATATATGGAAAGATCGATGGGCGATTAGTATAAATACCGATCATGAATCACTTCCTGTTTCTAAAGATCTTAGAAGCCTTTTTCTCTCGTTAACCCACTTGAAAATTCAAACTTGTTGAAATAATTTATTAACAAAGTTTAAAATCAAATGTTAAAACGAATTGAAGTTTGAAATTAAGAATAAAATTAAGGATAATAAATTTAAGTGACTGTTCAAATTTTTTTTTTTTTTTTGTACTCTACGTACAGATATGTTCTTTCATAAATAAAAGATATAAAAAAAGGGGCGGGGGGTGGCGGGTAAAAGAAAAGAAAGAAAGATATTTTTATCTTAATCGAATTCATTCGTAATTTTGTTAGAGAAGTTATGATTTTATTTTAATACGATATCGTCTTTCAAACGATATTATTTCCAATGAATTTTCTTTAAATTCTTGCTCTCTTTTTCGTTTATATATATTTTTTTCTTTTTTATTGTTCGTCTTTTTTTTTTTTTTTACATACGTATCGATTCGTCTTTTAAAGCTTCCCATTTAGAACGAACGTTTACGATTTATTCGCATACGAGCGAAACGAACGATTAAAGTTAGCCTTTCGCTGAAACTAATTAAATTAATTATCTTTCTCTCTCTCTCTCTCTCTCTCTCTCTCTCTCTCTCTTTCTTTCTTTCTTTCTTTCTTCCTCTTTCTGACACACCAAACGACCATTCACCATCGACCGTTTAGATAGAAAACAAGTATACCGTTTACGCATAGCTATGTCGACTTTCATGCTGATAGACACAACGCCTTGCGTTCATCCTTTCTCTCAATGAGATTTTATCTTATTTTTTCGTTTTTCTTATTTCTTTTTTTTTCTTCTTCTTCTTATCCAAAAAAGAAGAAGATACGTCTATGCACTTCATTCTCTGATATAAGATACATTGCGATTATCTCATAGTGTTTTCATTTATTGTTTTGGTCGTATTGATACGCGTTATTCACGCCTGCGATAAGAGTTAGAAATTTTCTACAAAAAGAGATATATATATGTACGTATTTATGCGTGTATTTACGTATGTATGTGCATGTGTATGTGTATGCGCGTGTGTGTGTACGTTGATATAGGAGAACAGATCGTTCGAAAAAAGGAAAAAAAAAAAAAATAATGGAAAAATTATTCGTTTCGTAAGTAATTATTTGTTTGATTGATTATGAAGAGGGAAGAAAAAAAAATACTTTCAATTACTGATTGAAATCTTTTTTTTTTTCTTTTTTTTTTTTTGTTTTTTTTTTCTACAGATATTTATTATGAATTATTTCTATATTAATCGTGAAACCCTTAGAATTATTTCTTCTTTCTTTCTTTCTTTCTTTTCTTTTGTTTTTTTTTTTTTTTTTTTTTTTTTTTTTTTTTTTTTTTAGAGATTAGACTTTTCTTTCGTATCTTTTTTGCTTTTACAATAGTATTATTATTATTATTATTATTATTATTATGATATAGACATATTTGTTTAAATATTACAATTGTCGTGTTAATGCAGTTTTAACGTAAGAATAAGTTTTACGTAGGTCTAGGGTATCTTCCGATATGGACTGTAATATAATTTCTGAAATAACTTGGTAAACAAGATACGAGAGAATGAAATGGGATTAGGCCATTGAATGCAATCGTCTTTGTTACTTACTTTTGCTTCCTTTTCTATCTTATTTTCTCTCTCTCTCTCTCTCTCTCTCTCTCTCTCTCTCTCTCATTCGCTTTACAATTTTTATTGCAATGTACTATCCGTATTGAGTTATCTTGGAACCTTAATGTTCATTCAATGCATCTTTTATTACTTGTTTTTCTTCTTGTTTTTCTTTTCCCCCTCTCCTCCGCACGTAGTATTGTCTTACGAGCAATTACGTACAATTTGGTTTTTTATATGAAGAAAAAAAGCAAGAAAGAGAGTGAGAGAATAAATCATGAATGGAATGAAACGTTTCAATTTGTATATGTTTTATCAATAATATTTAGGTTTGCAATATTTCTATTAATAAATTTTTATTCTTTTTACATATTTTATTCTATAAATATTTCATTTCGTACACTTTTAATGCGAATTAAAAAAGTGTTTCCTCTTTAAAATTGTCTCGTCTTATAAATTTTATCGAAGACATTTAATTTCGAAGATTCAATTGAAAACATTTCTTATTATATTTTTATTAGATATATGTTTACAAAAAAAAAAAAAAAAAAAAAAAAAAAAGGAGAAAATAATGATGATAATAATAATGATGGGATACATTAGAATATTAAAAAGTGAAATTGAATTAAAGTTTTTTCAAAAATTCTTTCGATTAAGAAAAATTTTTGAAGGAAAGAAAAGATGGAAAGGAAGAACAATGTTAAATGTTTTTTTTTTTTTTTGAAATTATTTAAAAATCGCTCGGTGAAAAGTGAAGGAGAGAAAGAAAGAGAAAGAGAAGATATATCGAGAAAAAGAGAGAGAGAGAGAGAGAGACAGAGAGAGAGAGAGAGAGAGAGAGAGAGAGAGAGAAGGATAGAGAAAAAAAGAGAAATTTATTGTTAAAGAGAATATGCCAGTAAGGTAAATACAGAGATTTGGTTAGACAAATAGGATCGTATCTCTTTATAGAAGAGACACACGGTAGACTGTCTACTCGCATTAATTCCAAGTCAGTCTGCTAATCGTTCGTTCACAAGCAAGGAACGTGAAGAGCCAAGAAACGTGAAGGATGAAAGGCGTCACGCGTGTGTGGCACGCGACGAAAATAATCGCTCGTTCCTCTTCCATTCGGGGATTTAACACGCGTGTTTACGTTTATCAGAATGTAGAGAAAGAAAAAAAAAAGAGAGTGAGAGAGAGAGAGAGAGAGAGAGAGAGAGAGAGAGAGAGAGAGAGAGAGAGAGAGAGAGTTGATTCTGTCCTTCCGTGGCGTCCAGAAACCGGATGATTTATGATATTCGCTACCCCGTCGTGCATTTCGTGGTCCATGCGATTCGTCTTTATGGGCGCCATCATCGTGACGTCTTCATTTTTCTCAATCCATGATCCATACACCAAGCTTAATGGATTTCACTGTTCAGAAAGATATATATATATATATATGAAAAGAGAGAGAGAGAGAGAGAGAGAGAGAGAGAGAGAGGGAGGGAGAGAGATAAAATGTATTTTTTATATGCATCGATTAGTTAATGAAAATTACTTAATGAAAATTACTTAATGAAAATTTTGCCAAATATAAAATCTTTAATATTGATCTGTTCAATCATAATAATTTTTGTACTTTTAATAATATATAGATATAATTAATTTTTAGATTAATTTCAATAGAAATTTTCAATGAACAAAATTTTCATCATTAATCCGAATAATGATATATCGTTAATTTTTTCTTTTAAATAATATTTATTATGAATCATACGTATACACGTAGAATTTAGATTGATTTTATTATATTATTGTTTTCTTTCTTTCTTTTTTTTCTTTTTTCTTTTTTTTTTTTTTTTTTTCTTATGATACAATCGTATCACTACGATCGATAATAGTATAATTGATTGAGATGAATTATTAAAAATAAAAAGTAAAGAAGAAAGTAAAAGAGAAAAAAAGGAAAGAAATAAAATGATTGTTTTCGTATTATCGAATTAATTAACGCCTTGTCACTCTTTAAAAAGAATTTATTAATGATCGAAGTATCCGCCCGACGTTCATCGTTCATCGTTCATCGTTCATCGTTCATTCTTCGAAAAATGTACTCACAGTGATAAGTATGATTCAGTATAGTCGAATCTCTCGACAGGTTCTTGTCTCAAACTTGAGAACAGAGTTTCACCGATTTTAATGTCGCATTAAACGTGGCAAAGTCCGAACCAGTAAGTAGTGACTATTTATAAAGATCTAACACGAATAGAGAGAGAAAGAGAAAGAGAGAGAGAGAGAGAATATAAGATAACTAAGAAGACAATTTTTTTTCTTCCTTTCTCTTTCTCTCTCTCTCTCTCTCTCTCTCTCTCTCTCTCTCTCTCTCTATCTGTCTATTTATCTATCTCTTTCTTTCTTTTTCATTTTTCTAATACAAATTCAGAAACTTGAATGAGATCAAAATTATTTCAGCATCATTGCTTCTTTTATATATATATATATATATATATATATATATATATATATATATTTCTTTTTCTTTTTTATTTCTAAATAAATTTTAAACATATAATGACATGTAATTTTCATATTAATTTTTTCTTTTTTTTTCTTTTTTTCTTTTCTTGTTTATTTAAAAAAACAAGCACATTAAATTTGTGAGAGTGAAATTTTTATGATAAACATTTCTAAATATAAACATTTCTAATTATATAATTAGAAAATATAATTATTAGTTTTAATTGATAATTATTGATTAGTATTTTTACAAGCATCGAATTAGATCTTCGTACAAATTCTATTCGCAATACGGTTCTATATTTTATTTTAAAAGAAAAAAAAAACAGAGAGTGAGAGAGAAAGAGAGAGAGAGAGAAAGGGAGAAAATGTCGAACACCATGAAAAATTAATCCAAACGGAACGTCTATGGAAATTGTATTACGAAGATAAAAAAAAAAAAATTACAATTGCGACATACAAGATAACACAAGGTAGAGGATATCGGGGTTTGCAATTGAATACGTAATTACCTAGATACGAAAAAAGAAAAAAGAAAAGAAAACAAAGGGAGAAAAGAAAAAAAAAAAAAGAAAAAAGAGAGATAATAAAAGTATAGTTCAGAGGGTCGAATAAGAGATATCAGGGTGAATACTCGAAATGCGGAAGTCAAGAAGAAGAAGAAGAAAAAGAAGAAGAAGAAGTAGTAGTAGTAGTAGTAGTAGTAGTAAGAGAAGGAGAAGGAGAAGAAGGAGGAGGAGGAGGAGGAGGAGGAAGAGGAGAAATAGAAGGAGGAAGAGGAAGAGAAGCTGTGGAGGAAACCAGAGCTCTTGCAAGTAAGTACTCTTGCGAATATCATCGAGGTGCTACCACCAGAAAGAGAAAAAGAAAGAGAAATAGAAATACAGAGAGATAGAAGGAGCGACAGAGAGAAGGATATATATATATATATATATAGAAAGAGAGAGAGAGAGAGAGAGAGTAGAGAACTCGCAGTGCAATTAGCTCAGAGATATCGCTTTAATGGTCGGTACTGTCGAGGCAAGGAATTTTCTTCCTTCTCGTGTAAACTTCAACACACTCCTGTCGACTTTAAAAAGCATCCCTTTTTTTTTTCCCCTTCTTTTTAGAAAGCCCTCTTTCTAACTTATAGCTTATTATCAGTATGGTACTCAAACTCGCACATGGTTTCGTTAATCATCTTTTAACATTCGTCACGTTCTATTTAACTCGTTTCAAGTTTATTATTATATATATATGTATTTTTTTTTTTTACGTAACAATAATAAATAAATAAACAATAATTATTATTATTATTATTATTATTATTATTATTATTATAATGATAATGTATATATTATAATATGTATTTATTAATGATTAAATGATACATTTTAGAACGATCCAATTCTTTATTTTAATAATTATAATAATAATAATAATAATAATAATAATACTAATAATAATAATAATAATAATAGTTTTTATGAATAATAAGAATATATATATATATATATATATATATTTACATAATTAATAATTAAAGGCATATCATAATTATAATTAAATATTAATTATGTCATAATAAAATTTTTCTTTCTTCTTCTTTCATTCATGAATTATATATTCATTTCATTCATCATAATCAGTATACATATATATGTACATACTTATATATGTACACACACACACACATCATTTATATATTATAATTAATTTTAATTTTATTTATGGAAGATTAGAATTAGATTCTTATAGATTACAAGTCATTGATAAATTTCTCAATGAATGAGTTTGGAATTCATATGACTGCTATTATTCGATTGAAACGGAAGTGTATGTTAGATGTTGGAAGTAAGAATGAAAGAGAGAGAGAGAGGGGTGGGATGGGAGGGGAGGGGAGGGGTGAGAGAGAGAGAGAGAATCACGTGTATGCATTTCGTAAATAGGTTCCGTCGGGACAGGAAGTCTCTCTTGCCAGATGCTGTTCGTCTTTCTCGCACGATCGCATTATAATCACGTCTAAGGCCGGATTCTGAAACCTTCTTCCGAAGGGAAGCCATACCTATTTCTTTCAATAGCAATTCGCCACCTTTATTATTTTTTTTTTTTATTTTAAACTTCCTTTGTACGTGTGAATGGATCTCTTAGGTTGTCTTCTTTCATCAAATCGTTTCACTGCGTTTAACAGATTGCGTGTTAGTGTAAATGTAAATTATTATAGTTAATACAAATTATATACACGCATATAAATATGCTATATATAGTTATATAGCATGGTATAGCAATCTGAATTTGTTTCTTTTTTTTTTTTTTTTTTTCAAATTTATGTTGTTGGTTCTTTCTTCTTTTTTAAATAATATATCCACGTATGACAGTATATATGATATTTAAGGGATGATTAATACAATCTAAATTTATTTATTAATAGATTAAGATGAAGATATTATGAAGATATATATATATATATATATATATATATATATATATAAAACGTTTAATATGTTATATAATTCATAGAAACATTAAGACGAAAGTAAATTATAAGAAATTTATAAATAAGATGAATATTATATTAATCGATCGATCGAAAGTTTATTTTCCGAAAGTTAATTTTAATAATTAATTTATTAATGGCAAATTAAAAAGGACGAATTAAATTAACGTAGGGAAAAAAAGAATAATACGAGCTAGATGATTTAAAAGAAAAAAAAAAAAGAAGAAGAAGAAGAAGAAAATTAAAAAAAGAAAGGAGAAAGCAAGTACGATAAAGAAGAAATTTAATCCTGATTTCAACGATCGCTCGGACGAGAATTAATGAAACTAATTAAATAAAAGAAAAAAAAGAAAAAAAAGAAAAAATAAATAAATAGATAGCTTATAAATGTGTGTGTGAGAGAGAGAGAGAGAGAGAGAGAGAGAGAGAAATTGTTGATTCGAAATCTCGAGCGCGTAGTTCGCGCGATCTTTCGAAGAGATTAAACAGCAAAGGCGGCTTTAGCTCGCATCTTGTCGATCGTTATCGAGCATCGTCCTGATTCTTCGACGAAGAAAAGACTAGTTTCATGCGCGCGCGCGCGCGCCCGCGCTCATACGAGAAAGAGAGAGAGAAGAAAGAAAGATAAAAAGAAAGATATATATATATGGAGAGAGAGAGAGAGAGAGAGAGAGAGAGAGAGAGAGAGAGAGGTGAGAGAGACAATTTGTATTCCAACAAAGTCTGCTGTTGTTCAAGCTCGTATGGACCACGACGAGATATCGGATAACGATCTCACGCCTCTGTAGTACGTCTTTTGCCTTCCCTTATTATCGCACCGATATTAACGACGAAATTAAACGAGACACTAGATCGTCTCTAAAGTGCCGACACAAGCTCATCTTTTTACCCTACCCCTTCTTTTTCTTCTTCTTTTTCTTCATCTTTTTCTTCTTTTCCTTCTTTTCCTTCTTTTCCTTCTTTTTCTTCTTTTTCTTCTTCTTTTTTTTTCCTTCTTCTTTTTCTTCTTCTTTAAAATTCATATTGGAAAGTGTAATAATGATCTTTTAATAATACTTTTTTACTTTTATAATAATCGAACAATTTCGATCGGTTGAAATTTTGTTAAATTTTCTTGTAAACAATTAATAATAAAATGATAATATTTTTTAATGAAAAATTTAATAACAATAATAACGAGTACGATACGTCCCAATGGAGATTCATTTTAATTATTAAAATTTTAATGAACGTATAATTGTAATATCTAAGTTGAAAATTAATTTTTCTTTTTCTTTTTCTTTTTTTTTCTTTTTTTTTCTTTTTTTGTGATAAGCAAGAAAAAGAGAGAAATAAGATAGAGAATAGGAATAATTAAAATCAAATCAAAGATAATACGTGGGTTATGCGAAAATAATAATATCGAAGCTGAAAAGGAGATCGGTGTAAAAATTTCGAAAAAAGAAAAAAAAAAGAAAAAAAAGAAAGAAAGAAAAGAAGAGAAAAGAAAAGAAAAGAAAAGAAAAGAAAAATATTTAGATTAGATTTATGTAGTCGAGGATTTTTATTTATTTATTTATTTATTTATTTATTTTTCTTTTTTTTCTTTTTTCTTTTTTGTACTAAAAAAAATCCTCTAGATCTTTCTCATGGATCATATAATATCTCGGTAGCTCGATGATCCTGTTGATAAAACGATGTATCTCTTTATATGGCGAGAAGAAGCATCCGAGTAAAATACATGACCCGATGTAACCACATTTGTGTTAAATCGTTTTACGTGTGGTGTCATGTTTATATGTATATATATATATATATATATATATATATATATATATATATATGTAGTTAGTTACATATGTATGTACATATATATATGTATATCTATGTATATACGTGTATCGATGTTGTTCGATATACATAAATCTAGGATGGTGACTCGTATAAATCAGGACTCGCTTCGTTTTCGTCGAGGATCGAGAGGGACGGCTCGTTTCTTCTTCTTCTTCTTCTTCTTCTTTCTCCTCCTCCTCCTCCTCCTCCTCCTCCTCCTCCATCTTCTCCTCTTCTTCTTCTTATTCTCATTCGTGGTTTAACGAGCTCTTACCCTTTTCTGGTATCGTAAGAGTAACTTTCGATCGATCGATAGTCTCGCATAGCTTCGTTGCGGTCTATAAATCGAGAAATACAAACACGCAATTATTACGGTGTAAATACATTCACTATTTTGATTCTTAATCATAGATAATTAATCCAAGGTCATTAATCGTACGTCTATGTATATATATATATATATATATATATATATATATATATATATATATATATATACATGCAGATTCTTTTTTATTTTAATAATTAAGCATTAAGTAATTTGAATATTTTTTTTTATTAATGATCATTATTTTTATATTACTTTGTTAAAACTAATTAGAAACGATTAATTCGTCAATCAATAATTTATTCACTTTTATTTGTTTGTTTATAGAATAATAGAAAATTGTTTACTTTATAATATCAATCAATTTATATGCACTTTTATTTATTTATTTATTTATTTATTTATTTATTTATCATGTATTATTATAAAAAAAGAAATATATATACATATGTTATGTGATATAAAAATAAAAAGATCTGTTTTATACGATAGTGTTAAATAAATAATAAAAAAAAAAAAAAAAAAAAAAAAAAAAAAAGAGAGAAAGAAGAAAACAATAAAATGAAATAAGTAATATTATTTACGAAAAGTTGATATAAATTATGTTTTAATTTTTTCTGTAACAACGACAATGTTAATAATCCGAAAATATTAGTTTTGCCCTTTCGTCTTTTCACCTTCGTTTCCGCCCACTCGACCGAAATTACAGCTTCGAGAATAGCGCCTACTCGTGTGCTCCTTCCTTCCTTTCTTTATATATATATATATATATATATATATGTATATATATATTCTTCTCTTTTTCTTTCTTTTTTCTTTTTGCTTTTTTTAAAATGTCGACCCGAGGCGCCAGCAACGACACCGGAAACGTATTGCCAAAGGATAACTTGGCCTAATTCTATAACACACATTGCATAGAAACACGATGAATAATTAATTTTTTTATTATTATTTCATAAATATTTTCTAATGAATAACAATTGAAAATGAACGATGTGGAGTTATAAATTAAAAGTAAAATTATTTATTTCTCTTCGTTTTTCTTTCTCTCTTTTTTTTTTTCTTTTTTTAACTATCAAAGCGCAGAAACACGCGTGCGAAAAAAAAAACAAATAATAATAATAATAATAATAATAATAATAAAATTAATGAAGATAATAATAAAATTGTAAAAATAAATCTTTCGAATAATAATTTAGGATCATAATTGCGTCGTGAAATATATTTTCGTTTTAATTCGAAATTGTGATTTTTCGTTGAATCGAAAGGGAAATTATATTTCCTTTCGAGAAGAAAGGATAAGGGAAAAGAAAAAAAGAAAAGAAAAGAATAGTTCATAGAAGTCTGTCATAGAAAAAAGTTTTTATATCGTTAGAAAAATATATCTCGTGGTAACAATTAACAAGGGAAGAGAATTCTCTCGAACGGTAACATAAAATTGCAACGTTTACCATTTAGGTAAAGAACTCGTGAAGTTTCTTCTACCGTCGTTGTTCTTCAGAATTCTCCTCGAGGCTCATTCGAAAAAGATAGAAGAGGACGAAGCAGTTCGAGGGACGGCCAAGGCCAAGGCCAGTTAAAGGAAAATCTACTTTTTCTTTATCTTTTCATGGAAAAGAGAAGAAAGGTAAAAAAAAAAACAAAACAAAACAAAAAAAAAAGAAATAAAAATTAACTTCCTATTTTACTAGAATTATTTGACTTAAAATATTTATTTTATTCATCCTTTAATATCTTAAAGACTTTCGAATGTTGTTACATTGAAAATTGTTAAGTATCATAAAAAAAAATCATTCATGAATTCATTCGATTGACCATTAATTGTCTACGCGTTTGAACGATTTTTTTTTTTTTTTTTTTTTTGATATAAAAAAAAAAAGAGAAAAGAAAGAAAAGAAATTTCAAGTATCAATCTAACAAAATAATACTTGTCAAATCGTCGTAAATAATTATTAATAATATTTGTATTTAAATATTTAATCGTTTGATACCTAGAGAATCCATCAGTTATCGATCTAATGAAAAAAAAAAAAAAAAAAAAAAAGAAAAAGAAAATGTTCGATTAAGAAAATAAAAAAAAAAAAAGAAAGAAAGAAAAGAAACAAGAAAACAAAAAAAAAAACCAAAGAGAAGACAAAAAGCAAAAAAGCGATATTTGTAATTATTTTCAATTATAATATTTTCACGTTATACATATATATATATACACACATACATACAGAAAAATGTCGCTCGTAAAATGAAATTTTCAATGATCGATTATCTGATCGATTCTCATCATAAAATGTAGATAAAGATTTTCCGATCGATCGATTATATGGGATATTATTATTCGATGGGTAATGAAAAGGAAGGTGATTACAGGCTTTACTAGCAATGCCAGCGTTGCTCTAAGAGAATTTATTTTTAGAATGGTCGTTCCACTGGAAAGAGCAAAATACATGAGTTCGCATGCTTTTTCCGGGAACGACGAACAGCTATTTCACTAGACGTTAATTTCACGTTCATTTTTAAAAAAGAGAGAGAGAGAGAGAGAGAGAGAAGGAAGAAAAGAAAAAAAAAAAGAGAAAAAAATTTTACAAGATGTCTATTCGAAAGAAACGTCTTCTAATGCCTAAGTAAAACAAACTTTAATGCTTTCTATTTCTTTCTATCACAACTCTTTCTATATCTTTCTTATTCTATCTCTTTCTCTTTCTCTCTCTCTCTCTCTCTCTCTCTCTCTCTCTTTCTGTCTCTTTCTGTCTTATGTATCTGTTAGTTGAGCTTCAGGATATATTCTTACTGTTAATTAATACGATCGTTCGTGTCGGGATAGCTAATGTAAATAAGATCGCAACGATGGAGAGATAAGATCAGTGCTCGAGCATGTTACTTGCTCTTTCTCTTGATCGACCACACGAAAGAAAAGAAACATATTCCAATATGGTTATATTTTTTTTTTTTGTCTTCTTTCTCTTCTCCTTTAATCGATTTCTTTTTTTGCCATTTCTACTTTGATTTATATCGGAAAAATCCTTTTACTTGATCCACGTTATATATATATATATATATATAAATGTATTTTTTTTTTTTTTTTTATAACTTTCTAAGTATATATTGTTTGAATATATTTATGCTAGGGAAAAGAATTTCTTATTTTACATTTAACATATGTTTTGTTTTATTTTATTTTATTTTATTTTATTTTATTTTATTTTATTTTTTTTCCTTTTATTTCATTTAATTGAATTTCATTTAATTTTCATTTGATATCCGTTCGATTCCATTTATTTTATTTTATTTTATTTTATTTTATTTTATTTTATTTTTTTTTTTTTTTGTTCTTTTTATTTCATTTAATTGAATTTCATTTAATTTTCATTTGAACTTCGTTCGATTCGATTTATTTTATTTAATTCATCGTTACAATTTAATCCTGTACAATTTAATCGTGTACGATTAAATCGTACGTATTTGTTTGTAGGAAGAAATGTTCGTTTAAATTCACGGTACACGACGTGTTTATGTAGTGTGTGTCGATTTTTTTAAAATCAAAAAAAAAAGAAAAAAAAAGAAGAAAAATTCATTTAAACGAATAATATTATTAATTTGTCGTTATAACAAGACGATATTTCTTTTATGAAATAATTGTTAGCAATAATTTGCTATTGAATCTGCATGCCAGTTCGTATGAAAGAGAGAGAGTGAGAGAAAAGAATGATAGATTTTGTTGTAAAGGTGTCAGAGAGTTGACAGGAACTTTGTGCTTGAAAGGAATCCACGAGTCACGCCAGAAGGACCGTACGACCCTTTGTCGGGCTTGGCAATTATAAAGTAACGCTTCGAAGGACATTCATTTCCTTCTTTCTCGCATTTTGTAGCGAAAGGAAAAAAAAAGAAGAAGAAAAAAAAAAAGAAGGATGATACTTTCTCATAAACATAAAAAGTCTTTCTTTCATTTTTTCTTTCATTTTTTCTTCTACTCTTTTTTTTTTTTTTTTTTTTTTTTATTTTTTACCTCTCGTAAACCTTACCATCGTATAATTACTATATTCAATTCTAATCGTAAATCAGAAAAAAATTCATTAATCAAATACATCGGTCACATTAATTCCTAATCATAAATAATCAAATCATGAATTTAATCTTCTAATCACGAGAATGTAAAAAAAAAAAAAAAAAGAACATTCGATTGATTAAACGAATTAATTCATCATATAATTTTTATAATTGTCCATGTTATAAACAAATATTTTCATCTAATTACGAATATCATAATCTTAATTTCTATCGATCGAACAAAAATTAATAATAATAATAATAATAATTACTAATATTTTTTAATTCGTAATTTCTTACGATGTTACTTTCATATCGAAAAAGAAAAAGGAAGAAAAAGAAGAAGAAAAAATATTTTTTCTCCAATGATATATATATATATATATATATATATATATATATATATATATATATATGTATATATAATGGACATCTTTGTTCACGTTCGAACATTCACTCTATAGTTGAGTATACTAAGGTACTAAGTCGTGTGTCAGGGTTTATCTTTACCTATAACTCTTCTCCTAGAAAAGTAGTCGTGGTGGTAGCAAGTCGGCTTATCGCTCTGAGAACCACTTGTTGTTACAACCAGCCAAGACCCCATAAGTCCCATAGGAATGGCCGATTGTGAGCTTTAAACTCCTCTTATGCGGTTCTTCTTCTTCTTCTTCTTCTTCTTCTTCTTCTTCATATTCTTCTTTTTCTTATTCTTTTTCTTTTTCATCTTCTTCTTCTTCTTCTTCTTCTTCTTCTTCGAGCTCGTCGTGACTCTGTCACACAATGCACGTACTCGATTATCTGCGGAATGCAATTACACCTTGCATTTCTCTTTCGAGAATTCACTTCGTGAAAAAAAATATTTGTGACAAAAATATTTTTAAAAAGAAATTTTTCGATTCACGTTGATTCGTTTCGATACTATTTTTCTTACGTTATATATTTCGTGATATATTTTTTCTTTTTTCTTTTTTTCTTTTCTTACATTTCTCTCTCTCTCTCTCTCTCTCTCTCTCTCTCTCTCTCTCTCTCTCTCTCTTCTGTTTTCTCTTTTCTTTTTTCTTCTTCAAAAACTCGACTCGATCAGAGAATAATTCTCGATTGTTTAAAAATCAAATTTATTTCGACTTATATACAAAAGTTAGCAAAAGTTTTATGATTTAAATTCGATCGTTCGTTTTTATTTATCATAAAATTCGATCGTATTACAAACGATGAGAACTGAAAAATTTCTCATAATTAATTATTAAGTTTTTAGATAATTTTCATTTCTTTTTTTTTTTTTATTTCTTTTTTTTTTTCTTTTAAATCGTATTAAAAGTCCAGTTATTAAGGAGCTCTAGTATCATTATTAACAAGCCTAAAAAGTTACGATTTTTGAAAAGTTTTCATTCGAAAACTTTTCTCTCCCATCATCATTTTTTTTTTTTTTCTTTTTATTTTTTTTTCGAGATTGAAAAAGTAACCATAGAAAATCCACATTGCAATGTCAATTAATTCTCTCAGGAATATTTTCATATAAATCCCATCGTATTTTTTATCATCTCTCCTTCGATAATAATCGTTACGTATCGATTAAAATACGTTTGTTCATTCGCTATTGAAAATATTTTATTCGAAGTCGAATGTTCGTGAAAAAAAAAAAAAAAAAAAAAAAAAAAAAAAAAAAAAAAAAAAAAAAGGAAAAAGAAAAAGAATTACCGATCTCGAAGGATTAATTTAAAAGAGAAAAAGAACAAGAAAAAGAAAAAGAAAGAAAGAAAAGAAAAGAGAAAAGAGAAAACGTAATATTAATTTATAGATGCGTTTAATTTTCGATATGTAACGCCGGATGAGGAAGAAATTCGTGCATCGATAATCGATTTGAGATTGTTCGTGTGTCACGCATGCACGTATAATCGAACGTGGGACTCGAGTGGCCTCGAACGAATAAGATAAATCGATCGCGTTCGCGAAACACCGTTCGACGATCGTGTAGAAACGATTGTCCTGGGCGCCGGTACTCTGAGCTTTGTAAGAACTCGTTAGGAATTGACTTTAATGATTTAATTACCACGAGAACGAGCTATATATTCTCTCTCTCTCTCTCTCTTTCTCTTTCTCTCACCACTTTTATTTCTTTTTCTCTTACCGCTTCTCTATAGAAGAAGATATTAATTATACTTGACTGGGTTAAACGTTTGTATGGATGCAAAAAAAAAGTTGGTAATTATCTAATATTTTATCATTCTTATAAAATTCCTTTGCTATCAATTAAATGAGAAAGAGAGAGAGAGAGAGAGAGGGGAGGGGGGGCGGGGAAGAAGGGTGGAGAGAGAGAATGATATATTTTTGTGAAAATAAAGAAAACAAATAATAATAATAATAGAATAATATTATTCAAATACTATTAATATTATTATTATTATTATTATTATTATTATTATTATTATTATTATTATTATTATTATTATTATTATTATTATTCATAATATTATTCAAATGATATATTATAAATATATCAATATATAATAAAAGTTAAAATTTGTACGTTTATTATATATAAATCGTGTTAGATTTATAAATATATCTTGTATGAAGATATTTAATACGTCTTGTTTATAAATTATGTGAAATAAATAAAAAAAAAAAAAAAAAGAAGAAAGTGAATTAGAATAAAAATCATTGTCGTAGGTAAAAAAAAATTGTGAAAGATCGTATATATATATATATTTTTTTTTTTGCTCTTTTAATTAATAATAAATTATATTGAGTGTAATTTTACTTAGAGAAAAAATATAAAAATAATATATCATTGGACAAAGATATGAACGACACGAAGAGACAATGTTATTAAAGATTAGAGAGAAGATTTAGAATAATTAGAAAATAAAGAAAAAATGGGGGCAAAAAAAAAAGAAATTGATATTCGTATAAAATTAAATTAATAATAATTATAGAGATATGTCGTTTTACGAAGGTAATTCTATTAAAATTAAATTAGTTCGAATCAATCAAATCGAACGAACTAAATAACCCAGTGACGTACTTAATTTACTTGCCATTGATGATGACGGTTTGCAGCAACGTGCACTTAGGAATGAAGAGAATTAATTTTGTCGAGGCTCGAGTGTAATAGGGTACACTATATTTCTTTTCACTAAGAGTGTCAATGGCTTCTTCGTACAAACAGGAGAACGAATGTATGTACGCTTTGATAATATTATCTCGATTATTATATAAACGAACAAAACGATGGACTTTCATAAAGAAAGAAAAAGCTTTCGATAAGCTTGAAATTTTTTTCTAAAAGCAACGTGCAACTTTCTATGACTCTTTTTTCCTTTCTCCTTCTTTCTTTTTTTTTTTCTTTTTCTTTTTCTTTTTCTTTTTCGACGGTACAATAAAATCCCTTAAGGATTGTAGGATTGTTAAATTTTCTTTCTTTTTCTTTTTTACTTTTTCTTTTCTCCTCACGAAAACCTTTTCGAATTTCTGAATAAACTTTTTTTACAACGAACGTTGTCAGAAATTTCTTATTAATCATTCTTCGTAAAAAAGGATCAAAATATTCCAAAAAAAAATTTGCAACGTCCAAATAATATTACAATGGAGGGTGAGTGGGGGAGGGGGGATGGGGGTAGTAGGTAGGGAAAATATTTATTATGTCGCACATAAGAATATAATTTTCCGATAAACGTAATTATATGTGATCAAATGGAGGTTAATAAAAAAATCTTTCGAATCGTTCGAATGAGAAAGAAAATTTTTTTTAATTATAAAAGACATGATAATATATAAGAGTGATCATTTTTTATTAAAATAATTGTCGCGTGTAATAATGATGATTTATTTTTTCCCCTCCGTGAATAATAAATTCGTAAAGGAGAAAAGAAAAAAAAAAAAAAAAAAAAAAAAAAAGAAGAGACAGAAGAAGAAGAAAAAAGAAGAAAAAAGAAGACGAACGATCCCGTAGAAATATTTTTAAATCGTAGTTACTCTTTCGTCATTGAACAGAAGCGAATGATGATATTTATTCGTTTTAATCGTTATTATAATTTTAACAAGCAAGCTATCGCGTCATTTCGTGACATCTCGATCTAACGTCAGTATTAACAGTTTGCTTTCATCGGTCGTAGATAATAAATGTACGACAAGAGTAGTTTAACGCCTCCGTTCGATCGTAAGATTCGGTGTCTTGTCGTCTACTAGTGATTTCAATGTACAACACACACACACACACATACACATATATATATATATATATATATATAGATACATATATACATAGGTGTTCTTCCTGTTGGCGCCATTGTCTCGCAATTAACATAGCAGACAGCAGTGGGCAGACTAAGAGGTAATACTTTGCATTCGACTTGCGTGGGACATCGAATCCGACATACCACACTTCTATTCTCAAATCTAATTCCATTAAAGGTATTATCAATTGATTATTGAAAAATAATATAAATCGTTCAATTTGATAGACAGAGGTAAAATCCTATCATAGTGAAAATAATTTATTTTAATTTAAATCGGACAAACTTGATTTTTTTTTTTTTTTTTTTTTTGCTTTCTTTTTCTTTTTTTCTTTTTCTTTCGTTGAATCTCACGATTGACATTGAATATATCGATCGATACGCAAAAGATTTTTGTTTTGAAAAATCGATTATTACTTTTCTGAACTTTGCCTTTTAAAGCCAATTTTTTTTTTTTTTTTTTTTTTTTTTTTTTTTTTTTATTAATTAAAAGACTTTTCATGGTTATCCATAACGATATTCGACTGATCTCTATTTCTATGATTTTTAAATACATATTATTGAACACAGTTATGTGAACAGTTTGAGTGGGTTTTACTGTACTGTTATATAAAGTAACAAATATACTGACTAACTATATCAGCCCACGGTAAGTAAGCATATCTAAGATCCGGTAATACGTTATGGGATTAATGATATTTATTTGCTCTTTGAAAACGATTATTTATGATTTATTTCGAAGAAAAACAAAACAAAACAAAAAAAAAACCAAAAAAAAAATAAGAAAAAAAAATCTATGCGAGATCTAATCGCATTAAATCTAATTCACGCGTACGTACTTAATCGTATAATTTATTTTGAAATTTGTCTTTATTTCGAAATGAATTTTATTTTTTATTCTACTTTTTTTCTTTCTCTCTTTCTTTCTTTTTTTTCTTTTTTCCTTTTCTCATTAAAAATCATATCTACGATTTGTTGTTACGAATATTAATAGAAATCAATGACGATAATCGTGACTATAATTTATTTTTGTATAATATTTGAAACGAGATGAAACGTCGGTCTTATTTGTATTAATACATTTAAAAGTTTAAAAAAAAAAAAAAAAAAAAAAAAGAAAAAAAAAAAGAAGAAGAAGAGGAAGAAGAAGAGGAAGAGGAAGAGGAAGAATATAAAAAGTCGACGAAGGTTTTCCATCAGGTGTTTTATGGCTTAGGATTTTTTTTTGTTGTCATTTCTTTATTTTCTGGGGTTTTTTTTTTCTTCTTCATTTTAAGAGCCAAATACTTCCCCATCGCGTCGGGTCAGTGGCTTTCTCTCTCCCTCTCTCTCTCTCTCTCTCTCTCTCTCTCTCTCTCTCTTCTTTCCCTCTCTATCATTCACAATGTTGTTTCTTTTATGGCGTGTAAGTGGGAGGAGCAAAGGAGAAGCGAAAGTATCGAGTTTGAAACGATATTCGAAAAGGCCGGAGGACTATTAGTCATAAGGACCACCGTGTGTGTGAGTGGATTTCTCGTATATCGATATGCCAGTCCTAACTGGACTTTGGAAACACCTTATCGTTAACGTGCCAGAAAGCTTTGGACCCTTAA
This sequence comes from Vespa velutina, assembly GCF_912470025.1. Taxonomy (NCBI): domain Eukaryota; kingdom Metazoa; phylum Arthropoda; class Insecta; order Hymenoptera; family Vespidae; genus Vespa; species Vespa velutina. The sequence continues at coordinate 1,998,681 of NC_062206.1, forward strand.
AATAATAATCCCTCGAGTTACTCATTCATGATACGTGATTGAACATGAAAATTCTTATGAAATCGTAAGTGATCATCATTATATCTCTAATACCTCATTTCTCTCTCTCTCTCTTTCTCTCTCTCTCTGACTATATATATATATATATATTTATCTATCTGTCTAACTTATTTCTTCTTTTCTTTTTATCTTATGTTTAAAGTGCACGAGAAAAGAAAAGAGAACGATCTAAAAAAATTCCAAGACGTTATCGAAAACTACAACAACAATTGAAATATCATTGATATGATTATTTTTCGGTAAGTATGAAAGAAATGTAAACCAAATATTATTAAAAGGAATGGAAAGAAAAATAATAATCCTCTGTATAATTATTCTTCTAGTATGTGAAAGCAGTCTTGAAGAGAATTCTTTGTTACAAGGACGGACAAAATTGGAAATCAGAGAAATATTTGAAGATATGGAAAGAATTGGAAATTAAAAAGATTGCTGTTCAAGGGATATAAACTATTATTGGATATCATAGGACTTCATCAAACAAACTGGAACAAAAGGATTCCAATGAATTTCGACCTGATGTATATAATTATAAAGCAATTATTTTTAAATGCAATGTAACAAAGTAGAATAATCGAATTGTGAACAATAACGTAATGTACAAACTATAGGTTACAGATTATATTACATCACATTACATTACATTATAATACATTAAGTTAAATTACACTAAATTACATTACATACATATATATTTTATTGTGAACAACATATTTTCTGTATATTATATTAAAAGTAAAAAATAAATATTCAAAAATCATAAAATTCAATGTGTTCTCTATTAAATATTACCTATATTACATCTATCCTTATCCTGATATCTAATTATCTTCTATATAATAAGCAGATCTTATCGAAAATAGGACTAGAATAACTTATATACTAGTTTTGTCCTACGTAAATCAGAACAGAGTGTAGTACGATGATACCATTCCTGAATACAAAACCAGCGATCTGGATTCGAGACAGTGCAGCGAAAAATATTTTATATAAATTCCAGAAAATTTCTTATTACATTCTCGAAATTCACCGCCATCTTTCTTCACACATCAAGTGAAAACATAACATTACAAGTTAAAGATTCGCGGAAAAAATTCTCAGGGCCTATCAATAGTTAAAATTTTCGTTTAGGAGAAATATTACTTTCTGAACAAAAGAAATTAATATAACTTTACCAGGAGGTGGCATGTTCTCGCGTGCCACCTCTTTGCGCGTCATATGATCCTGTTACAAATCCAGTTTTACGGGAAAAATTCTCGCGGTCCCTGTAATTTGAATTTTTGAACAGGAGAATATAACTTACCAGGAGGTGGTACGCGAGAACGTGCCACCTCCTTGCAAGTCATATGATCCTGTTACAAATCCAGTTTTACGGGAAAAATTTTCGCGCTTCTCCATAATTTGAATTTTCTAACAGGAGAATATATCTTACCAGGAGGTGGCATGTTCTCGCGTGCCACCTCTTTGCGCGTCATGTGATCCTGTTACAAATCCAGTTTTACGGGAAAAATTCTCGCGGTCCCTGTAATTTGAATTTTTGAACAGGAGAATATACCTTACCAGGAGGTGGTACGCGAGAACGTGCCACCTCCTTGCAAGTCATATGATCCTGTTACAAATCCAGTTTTACGGGAAAAATTTTCGCGCTTCTCCATAATTTGAATTTTCTAACAGGAGAATATATCTTACCAGGAGGTGGCATGTTCTCGCGTGCCACCTCTTTGCGCGTCATGTGATCCTGTTACAAATCCAGTTTTACGGGAAAAATTCTCGCGGTCCCTGTAATTTGAATTTTTGAACAGGAGAATATACCTTACCAGGAGGTGGTACGCGAGAACGTGCCACCTCCTTGCAAGTCATATGATCCTGTTACAAATCCAGTTTTACGGGAAAAATTTTCGCGCTTCTCCATAATTTGAATTTTCTAACAGGAGAATATATCTTACCAGGAGGTGGCATGTTCTCGCGTGCCACCTCTTTGCGCGTCATGTGATCCTGTTACAAATCCAGTTTTACGGGAAAAATTCTCGCGGTCCCTGTAATTTGAATTTTTGAACAGGAGAATATACCTTACCAGGAGGTGGTACGCGAGAACGTGCCACCTCCTTGCAAGTCATATGATCCTGTTACAAATCCAGTTTTACGGGAAAAATTTTCGCGCTTCTCCATAATTTGAATTTTCTAACAGGAGAATTTATCTTACCAGGAGGTGGCATGTTCTCGCGTGCCACCTCTTTGCGCGTCATATGATCCTGTTACAAATCCAGTTTTACGGGAAAAATTCTCGCGGTCCCTGTAATTTGAATTTTTGAACAGGAGAATATACCTTACCAGGAGGTGGTACGCGAGAACGTGCCACCTCCTTGCAAGTCATATGATCCTGTTACAAATCCAGTTTTACGGGAAAAATTTTCGCGCTTCTCCATAATTTGAATTTTCTAACAGGAGAATATATCTTACCAGGAGGTGGCATGTTCTCGCGTGCCACCTCTTTGCGCGTCATATGATCCTGTTACAAATCCAGTTTTACGGGAAAAATTCTCGCGGTCCCTGTAATTTGAATTTTTGAACAGGAGAATATATCTTACCAGGAGGTGGCATGTTCTCGCGTGCCACCTCTTTGCGCGTCATATGATCCTGTTACAAATCCAGTTTTACGGGAAAAATTCTCGCGGTCCCTGTAATTTGAATTTTTGAACAGGAGAATATACCTTACCAGGAGGTGGTACGCGAGAACGTGCCACCTCCTTGCAAGTCATATGATCCTGTTACAAATCCAGTTTTACGGGAAAAATTTTCGCGCTTCTCCATAATTTGAATTTTCTAACAGGAGAATATATCTTACCAGGAGGTGGCATGTTCTCGCGTGCCACCTCTTTGCGCGTCATGTGATCCTGTTACAAATCCAGTTTTACGGGAAAAATTTTCGCGCTTCTCCATAATTTGAATTTTCTAACAGGAGAATATATCTTACCAGGAGGTGGCATGTTCTCGCGTGCCACCTCTTTGCGCGTCATATGATCCTGTTACAAATCCAGTTTTACGGGAAAAATTCTCGCGGTCCCTGTAATTTGAATTTTTGAACAGGAGAATATACCTTACCAGGAGGTGGTACGCGAGAACGTGCCACCTCCTTGCAAGTCATATGATCCTGTTACAAATCCAGTTTTACGGGAAAAATTTTCGCGCTTCTCCATAATTTGAATTTTCTAACAGGAGAATATATCTTACCAGGAGGTGGCATGTTCTCGCGTGCCACCTCTTTGCGCGTCATATGATCCTGTTACAAATCCAGTTTTACGGGAAAAATTCTCGCGGTCCCTGTAATTTGAATTTTTGAACAGGAGAATATATCTTACCAGGAGGTGGCATGTTCTCGCGTGCCACCTCTTTGCGCGTCATATGATCCTGTTACAAATCCAGTTTTACGGGAAAAATTCTCGCGGTCCCTGTAATTTGAATTTTTGAACAGGAGAATATACCTTACCAGGAGGTGGTACGCGAGAACGTGCCACCTCCTTGCAAGTCATATGATCCTGTTACAAATCCAGTTTTACGGGAAAAATTTTCGCGCTTCTCCATAATTTGAATTTTCTAACAGGAGAATATATCTTACCAGGAGGTGGCATGTTCTCGCGTGCCACCTCTTTGCGCGTCATGTGATCCTGTTACAAATCCAGTTTTACGGGAAAAATTCTCGCGGTCCCTGTAATTTGAATTTTTGAACAGGAGAATATACCTTACCAGGAGGTGGTACGCGAGAACGTGCCACCTCCTTGCAAGTCATATGATCCTGTTACAAATCCAGTTTTACGGGAAAAATTTTCGCGCTTCTCCATAATTTGAATTTTCTAACAGGAGAATATATCTTACCAGGAGGTGGCATGTTCTCGCGTGCCACCTCTTTGCGCGTCATGTGATCCTGTTACAAATCCAGTTTTACGGGAAAAATTCTCGCGGTCCCTGTAATTTGAATTTTTGGACAGGAGAATATAACTTACCAGGAGGTGGTACGCGAGAACGTGCCACCTCCTTGCAAGTCATATGATCCTGTTACAAATCCAGTTTTACGGGAAAAATTTTCGCGCTTCTCCATAATTTGAATTTTCTAACAGGAGAATATATCTTACCAGGAGGTGGCATGTTCTCGCCTGCCACCTCTTTGCGCGTCATATAATCCTGTTACAAATCCAGTTTTACGGGAAAAATTCTCGCGGTCCCTGTAATTTGAATTTTTGAACAGGAGAATATAACTTACCAGGAGGTGGTACGCGAGAACGTGCCACCTCCTTGCAAGTCATATGATCCTGTTACAAATCCAGTTTTGCGGAATATTTGTCATCTCTCTCTGTAGTTAGTATTTTTTAACAGGGGAGTATAACTTACAAGGAGTTGAGAAGGTTTTGAGGTGTATTTAATAAAAAACACATTTGGTTTCCATTAATATAAAACGTTTTTATTTATATTTTTTTCATCTGGAATACATAAGAAATACATTGCATTCAATAATTATACAATTAATCGCTTTCGATATGGATAATTTGCAGTATAATATGATATAATATGAGCATAGTACAAAATTATATAATTATTTGTAAGTTAACGCAATACAATGCATTGTTGGTCATTAAGTATTGCTATATTGAAGTTTAATTCTCTCTTTTCTTGTCTCTCTCACACTCTCTCTCTCTCCGTTTTCTTCTCTCTTTTTTTCTTCTTTTTTAGTCGCTCCCGCACTCTCTTTCTCTCTCTCTCTCTCACACACACATACACATACACACTCACTTTGTCTCTCTCATTTTCTCTCTTTCATAATGTTTTATTTTACAGATACTTGTATTTTATAATGTTACAAATGATTTCCGATTGTTCCATATCCTCTTGATGATAATTCTGTCTTCTTTGTGTCTCTTAAATTGATGGTCCGATGATTTCCAAGTGTTCCCATCCTTCTGATAAGATTTCATGCTGCTTTGATGAACTCGAAGAATAATTATATTATCCAACGAAGTGTACCATGAGTCATATTGAAGTTAAACGATTTGTCGTCCACGGACAGTTGACTTCCGTGCGTGTGCCTTCATATGGGACTCCTTTGTCTTGTACAATATTCTTCCCCCGTCAATCTCCGGTCAATCTGAACGTTATTTCTCTTCCTATGAATTATTATTAATACGATGATAACGAGCTCGTATTCTCATAGTATTTAATGGATGATCCTGTTCAGTCGAACGAGAGACACTCTCGATAAAAACACTTAGTTTCTCAAATCTCAATGTAGATTATCTGTAACAATACGAAGAAATAGAATTAAAAAAAAAATACAAGTACTAAATAAATATTAAAATTATTGAAAAGAGATCGATATTTTATTGTAACGTTAACATAAAAAAAAAAAAAAGAAGAAGATATTTGCAAAAAGATTGTTAAAGAAATTTTCATGATCTCTAAAAAGGATCGTAGTCGTTGTAACACTCTATCTGCTTCTTCGTCATCGGTCCTCCTAATTTCTCTCTCTTTCTCTCTTTATCTTACTCACGCACAAGCGTATATACAAAAGCAGAGATTTCTCGTTGGAGTCTTCTTAAGACCGAGCACGAGTGACTGATGACGACGAAAATAACTCTGTTCTATCTTTCCTTAGTACGAGTCCACGTGTGTACCGTAAACTTACTGGGACGTTCCAGCGATTTGCATGGAAAACATCCTATATTTATATGAAACTATAACAAATATAGAAAGAAATATACAGAGAGAGAGAGAGAGAGAGAGAGAAAGAGAAAGATAGAGAAAAAGAGACATAAATAAAATTTCTCAGAGATACAAATTATCTATCCTTACCTTTAAGAAACGTCGAATCGCGATCGTCGTTTACGATTCCCAAGAGAAAGCATCTTCATTTTGGAGTTAAGAGGAAGTTGTTAGCTCGCCAGAGATGACCTCATGCTTCCGGGAACTTAGCTCTGATGTTAGCTGGCAATATTGTATAATCTGTCATCTTTCTCTCTCTCTCTCTCTCTCTCTTTCTCTTTCACTGCCTTTTTTATCTCCTTCTCTCTTATCCCTCGTTGTAGCATTTATCTGCAACTATGAATAATAAGTTAAAAAAGAAAGAAAAAAGAGGGAAAAAAAAGGAGGAAGAAAAAAGAGAGAGGGGGGGGGGGAAAGGAAGGAAAGGGTAAAAGAAGAAGAAAAAAAAATTGCAGAAAGAAAGAAAAATTAGAGAATCTCGCTATTAATATTCAACGAAAGATCATTTTTTAATTTAATTCATTGAAATTGCATTGAATGAAAAAAAAAAAAAAAAAAAAAAAAAAAGTATGAATTGATTTGATGAAAAAAAAACAGTATGAATTGAATTGATGAAAGAAAAAGAAAAAAGTGTGAATTGAATTTATAGGGAAAAAAAAAAAAAAAATAGAGAAGAACGTGCTATGACGAATATCATTTCTTTATCGGTATAATAAAATTTAAATATACGTTTATAATATATACGTATCTCGTTTATATTCCATTCGAAATAAGATTATCGATCAACCTCGATCGCTATCGATAATTCTCAAATGCTTTTTTCTTTAACCTGATCGTTAGTAGGCAGGTTGGTTGATGTAGCCAAGAATGCGTTCGATATCGTGTTGTTGAAATCAAGTCAAGAGGAGGAAACTATATAACCACCGATATTCACGATAATCGGTCCCTCACTCCTTTTTTTTTTCTTTCCTTTTCTTTTCTTTTCTTTCTTTTTTTTTTCAAGAAAAGGCAAAAGAAGAGAAAAAGAGAAAAGGCGAACGGGTGGGGGCGGGGTGGGGAGAGGCAAAAAGGAACGAAGAGCAACAAGTAAAAAAAACACACACACACACAAACACAAAGAAAAAGAAAGAAAAAAGAAAAAGAAAAAAAGGAAGAAAGAAAAAAAGAAACCGTGATGGAGGGAGGAGGAGGAGGAGGAGGAGGAGGAGGAGGAGGAGGAGGAAGAAACACGAGAAAATACGATCGATCTGGAATACCTCATCTCCTTTTCTTCTCTCTTTAGCTTCGAGGCGTCGACGTCGTTCAAACCCCATCATCATCATTTTGACTTGATACTCGAGAATACATTCGCCCGGTCTGAGCGCATGCGCGCGAGCTATTATCTTTTGAAGCTAAAAAAGAAAAAAGAAAAAGGAAAAAAGAAAGAAAAAATTAAAAAGGGAAATAAAGAGAAATAAAGAGAAAGTAAAAAAAACAAAATCAAATCAAAAGTCACTTTTCAATCGACTTCGATCATAATCATACGAATGAAAATAATCTAATTATAAATTTCACGTAAATTTATATAAATATATATATATATATATATATATATATACATTGATCATCATCATCATTATCATTATCTTCATCATCATCATCATCATTATTATTATTATTATTATTATTATTATTATTATTATTATTATTATTATTATTATTATTATTATTATTATTATTATTATTATTATTATTATTTTAAAAGTGGAGTAAGTATTAATTTACAAATCTAATTTATATACACATATATAAAAATTATAGAAATGGAAATCTACATATATAATTTTTCTTTTGTTTTATATATATATATATATATATACATTATTTACATAAATTCGAATAAATCATTTGCATATGTAAATCAATAGGATGATGTAATTCGAAAGATATCGATTCCTTGTTAGTTGTAAAGAAAGAGTGAATAAGAAAAAAAAAAGAAACAAATAAAATAAAGAAATAAATAAAACAAAACAAAAAACAGCAAAAAAAAAATTAGGTAGCATATAATCTCGCGTTTCTCGCGTGCCTTAGCACCTATCTATATATATAAATATATATATATATATATATATATATATATATATATATATATTACTAGTAAGGGAGAACGTTACTCTAACCTGTTCGCGGGCGTGCTCACTCTTCTCTGGAACCTCCTGCGAACCTGTTCGATGCTTTCACGATCTCTTCTCCTGGCGCGTTCTCGCGACCACAGCAACCTGTTTGCGCCTGCGACTTGCTTGGATCGATGATCTTACCTTGCCTTTCTGTCAAAACCTATCGCCTGCGTATCGCTTCCTTCGATCTTTATCGACTAAAAGAGAAGAAAGATTATCTTTTGAAATATCTTTAAAGAGAAAGAGAAAAAGAGAGAGAAAAAGAAAATTATTATTATTATTATTATTATTATTATTATTATTATTATTATTATTATTATTATTATTATTAATGTAAAAATGGAGCAGGTATTAATTTACAAGCTTTGAATTACATACATTACAATCTTCTTTATATACCTATGTAAATCCCCAAAAAGAAAATTATTATGAATTTATTACTTAAATACCAATCGCTTAAACAGAAGCGACAATTATTATTATCGTTATTATTATTGTTATTGTTATTGTCGTAAGAACAGAGTAACATTTTATAGTTATAATTTGTTTAATAATCCCTATTGCAATTCTTCTTTATCTATCTACATATAAATCTCCTATAAAATTTTAATGAATATATTTTGTCATAAATCTTGTCTAACACTATCGTTAATTATCCATCTATAAGTAAGAATCCTGGAAGAGATCGTTAAGGGACGATTATTACAGGTTTGAGAGGAGAACGATATGAAAGTCTATTAAAAACATAGCTTCCATATATATATATATATATATATAAAACTAAATATCTAATCTTATTTATTTTCTATTTTGTTTCCAGGTCAAATCGGTCCGCACGGGACAAGCAAAAGCCTAAAGAATAGCGGTCTCTTTCCGTCAACCTTTAATGTCGCCGCTAAAGCTGAAATATTTGTTAATGCAACCTGCGGCGAGGATGGGCCAGAAACTTTTTGTAAACCTTCGGAATCGTCGAGATGTGCCGTCTGTGATTCGAGAAGTCCTGACCCAGGAAAAAGACACAATATCAGCCATGCCTTAGATTCTAATCCCGGTAGATGGTGGCAAAGTCCAACCTTAGCTAGAGGAGATAATTACGAATACGTCACTATACTTCTCGATCTTAAACAAGTTAGTACAAATTTTATATGTTTTTCTTTTTCCTTTTTTTTTTTTTTTCTCTTTTAATTATCACATTAATTCAATTGATGCAAAAAAATAATTAAAATTTAATTAACGTCTTCCGTAAGTTCGTCATAAGTATATATATATATATATATATACGCAGGATGGACCAATCTAAAAAAAAAATAAATAAATAAATAAAAATAAAAGAAAAGAAAAGAAACAAAAAGTTTTCATTTGGAAAATTTTTAAGGCACAATTAACTTTAAGAAACAATATTATACAACGAAAGTTTATTATAATATTCTTCGTTCGTTATGATATCTTATGATTTATTATTAAGATATCTATATGATCCATTATTATTTATTATAATATTCTTTGTTGCGTTATGATATCGAATGTCAACGAATAATTAATTAATTAATTATTATACGAAACAAATCGATACAATTAATAATTGTCATAAGAATTATTTTTCATTCGTACGATATAGAAAGGGGATTATTAAGATAAGGAATAAAAGAGAGAAAGGGAGGGCAAAAAAAAAGGGATGAAAATAAAAGAATGAAAAAATAAAAATAATAACGCGAAGAAATATTAAATCGAACGATTAATAAAAAAAAAAAAAAGAAAAAGAAAAAAGAAGGAAAGAAAGAAGAAAAAAGCAAAAAACAAAAACCAGAACTTCTTTCGATCTATATCATAGATCAAAATCACTTTTTATGTCGGCTTCTGAGAGGCACCCGTAGCAACGTCCTCATTATCGTGAGCTTCTTCACTCGGGAATTTAAGAGAAAAGAAAAAGAGAGAAGAAAAAAAGAAGAGGGGAAACAAAACAAAAAAAAGAGAGAGAAAGAGAGAGAGAGAGAAATCAAGGAAGAAGAAAAGGAACAACAGAAGAAAAAAAAAAAGAAGAAAAAAAGAAAAAAGAAAAAAAAGAAATAAGAAAAGATGACCATGGTGCTCGTTAAAGGTAGTTTTTCGCCAGTGGCCTTCACGATTTCTTAAAGGGCCTCCAAGAGAGAACCTGAGTCAGTTTTATACCTGCGAACAACAACGTGAGATTCTTAGAAAGAACAATTTCTCTCTCTCTCTCTCTCTCTCTCTCTCTCTCTCTCTCTCTCTCTATCTATCTCTCTCTCTCTCTCTGTATCGCTCGTTTTATCGTCCCTCAGCATCATACTACTTCACTTTTCTCCTTTCTATTATTTTACCCTCTGTGAACCGACAAAAGGGGCATAAATTGGAAGGCAAAGAAATGAAGTTAACGAACGTCCTAAAATACGGTCTTATGATTTCATTAGAGTCTTTCATTTTCTCTTTTCGTCGCGTTAATTGCTCTCCCAATTTCATTTTCTGAAAAAAAAAAAAAGAAAAGAAAAGAAAAGAAAAAGGAAGAAAAAAAAAACAATCGTACGACAAGTCGTACGAAAATGTAAGAATGCAAAAAGAAAAGAAAACGAGAGAGAGAGAGAGAGAGAGAGAGAGAGAGAGAGAGAGAGAAAGAAAAACAATCGTACTTTGCTTCTAATTAACGGGAAGAAAATAATTTGCTTTGGAGGAAAGAAAAACAAAAAAAAAAGAAGAAAAGAAAAAATTGAAGAAATAAAGGAAAAAGATGAAATAATATGTCAAGATACGTCTCGTTAACTATGAATACACCTACGCTTATGTTTAATCGCCGAAGGTTGGTAATTGATACTTTAATAAGAGGATAAAGCTACACGAAGAACATGTACATCCTTTAATAATGAACATGTTAAGATAGGCGAAATCTCGACGTGTAATTAGATGGACGAGTATATAGCCTTAGAGCTTTCTTCTTCTTCTTCTTCTTCTCTCTAATTGGTTCCTGATTGCAAAGCTAATCTCTTACGTATTCGTCTTATGTATTCCACATATGTATGCATAATATATATGTACATATATTTCTATACATATCTATATGTATATATATGTATGTATATATGTATGTATGTAAGTATATCTTAAGAGAAATATCAAGATACTCTATACTTTATAAATGACGATTTCTTGATAATGATTAATTAAAATGGCTCGTTGCTTTTATTATCCGATATGCGGTAAACGTACCCGAGAAGAAGATTTGTGTCTTTGTAACTTGAAATTTTCATACGACAATTTCTAATTATTTATGCGGCTATAAATTTTAAGACGGATTTTATATCGATCGGGATTATCTTTCTGAGATCTTAATCATTACGTATAGGTAGGTTGATATATATACACACATACACACACACATATACATATATATATATATATATATGTATCGTATTTCATTCAAGTTTCAAATTAAATGTTAAAACTAACAAGTTTGATATTAGAAATATAATTTGAATCTTAAATTGACTATTTCAATATCACAATGTTAGATTTATAGATCGAGAAGGAAAAAGTTCTCACTTCTTTTTTTATTTTTTTATTTATTTATATTTTTTTTTTTTTTTGTTTCGTTTCTTTAAATTCTAATTTCAATTTTTTAATATTATAAACATGACGTGAATCGAAATGTAATATAATTTTCCTCAAAAATTTGACAATTTCGATATCGCAAGTACAATTTATTGATCGATATGTACAATTGTTAATTAATAATATAATGAGTATTAATGTTTACACTTTATATATATATATATATGTTTTTTTATTTTTATCTTTTTTTATTGTTTTTGTTAAATATATTTGTTCCGTCGATTATCGACGATGCGACATATTTTAAATTCGTTTTATTAGTGCCGATCTTCCATCTCGTTTGTTTCAAACTCGCTGACAAGGATTTATCGTGTTGCATTGTGATACAGAGTAATATAAATCATTTGACTTGCAAGAGAAAGAGAGAGAGAGAGAGAGAGAGAGAGAGAGAGACGAAACGTCTGGTGGGTGGTGCGATACACGTCGAGAAATTTTTCAATCGTAGAGTATGGATATCGCGAATGATTATGCTAATCGACGGATAAGCAGGGCGCAGAGAGAGAAAAAGAGAGAGAGGGAGAGAGGGAGAAAGAGAGTGAAAGTGAGTGTGAGAGAGAAAGAAAGCATATTTATGAGTCTCGTTAACATTCATTGCGCTTATTAATTTTATGACCGGCCAGATCCGCTTATATTTTTTTCTTTCGATCAATGAACTCTCATATTTCGTCGATCTCTAATCTTTCTCTCTTTTACTCTCTCTCTCTCTCTCTCTCATACTCTCTCTTTTAATTTTTCTATTAATGTTTAGCGGAAACCTGGAATTTCTAAGATATTTACATAAATATCTTAGAAATTTCGTTATTAACATAAGAGATATCAACGTAGCGTAATTAGAAAACAAAAAAAAAGAAGAAAAAAAAGGTATCCTTGTCGGTTCACCATTGGATATCTATATCAGATCGATATTCAAATCGATAATAATATTTCAATCATTTAAATATTAGAAACACGCTAGAAATCTTTTCCTATACTTTTCCTCATCTGTTTTCTTTCTCTGTCTTTTTCCTTTTTCTTTTTATTTTTCTCTTTTTTTTTTTTTTTTTTTATATTTTTTTTTTTCATTATCGACGAATTTGTATCATTCGAACATATCTTGAATATTTTTCTTATTTTTTTCTTTTTTTTTTCTCTTGTCTTTCTCTCTCTCTCTCTCGCGTAACAAGAAAAACGAGAACAGACAAGAATAATAATAATAATAATAATAATAATAATAATAATATTAATAATAATAATTAATTAATTCTATGAAGTATATCATTTTAATTTTTTTCTTTTTCTTTTTCTTTTTCTTTTTTAAACACGTAATACTTTTTGATATTAACGTATCCACGTATATAATATTAATAAAATTCGTAAAATAATATTAATAAAATTATAATATTATATATATATATATGAATATTATTTTATTAATATTTATAAAATAATATTAATAAAATTATATCCACGTATATAAATATTAATAAAATTCGTATAATTCCGAGCAATTCGAAAATAAATTTGCGAGGAAAGAATATCGTCGAACTATTTTTTAATTCTTCCAAAAAAAAAAAAAATATATATATATTTTTTTTTTTTTTTTTTTTTTTTTTTTTTTAATAAAAGAAGAGAGAAATAAACGAGAGGAAGGAAGGAAGGAAGGATATATGGTTCATCGACTTCAAAATTATCCTATTACTATATCCAACGAGAGATTACGTAACAAACTCGAAACGTCTCAGCTTGCTCGTCGAGCTATTCGCGGACACTTAGGGAAAAGAAAACGATAAAAGAAAATGAAGAAAGAGAAAGGGTGAAAAGGGGAGAAGAGAAGAACAGATAAAAGTAAAAAAAAAAAAAAAAAAAAAAAAAAAGAAAAAAGAAAATATTTGCAAAGAAAATCACTTGGGTGGTTCGTCGATGTTACGTTTCTAACTTTAAATTTAAACATCTGTTAACGCTACTGATTGGCACGAGAAGACGAGTCACCAGCCTGATGACTAAAGGCAAAATAAAAGTATATATATATATAAAGAACAAATAGAAAAAGAAAAAAGAAAAAAGAAGGAGCAAAATGAAAGAAAAAAAAAAAAAAAAGAAAAAAAAAGAAAAGAAGAAGGAACGAACCTCCCACGTGAAAACGAGTAGCAAAATAAATTAATTCGTTCGTACCTAAAAAGGTTCCACGGCGTTCAGAAAGATGAGAGTAATGGTAGACACATACAAATGATTAACAAACATGAACAGTGATTACCATGGCGGCCTCTAACGCGACCCCTTTTGTACAGAGAGGAAAGGAGTGGCTTTAACTTGAAAAGAGTATTACACGGATAAACTGCTACTAACTTTGACTCTCTTGTTCTCTCTCTCTCTCTCTCTCTCTCTCTTTCTTTCTCTTTCTCTTTTTCTCTCTTTTTCTCTTTCACACAGGCACTCTGTCTCAGTCTCATTGTCTCTTTTCCCTTTTTATTGGATTCTTCCAACCCTCCTCGTTATAATTGTACATTAATCTCCCCCTATTTCTTACCATTTTATTGCTCCAAACTGCATACCTCCCGGCACTATTTTTATTTCTTTGACATAGTGAAAATAAATCATTTTGATATATGTACATTTCCACTGAGTGAAAAGTGATCTATTGTTTTTATCTTTTTTCCTTTCTTTTTTTTCTTGTTTTTTTTTCCCTTTTTTTTTATTTAATTTAATTTTATTTTTGTAATTCGTTCTTTCTTTTCCTTTTTTTTTTGTTTTTTGTTTTTTTTTTTTTTTTTCTTAAATGGACCGAATTAAAAATAATCTTTAAATATTAACGATCATTGAACAATATTATCACGATGATATTAATCATCATTATAGAATAGTATTATGTGGATTTTAATAATCGTGATATTAATATTTTTCGTTTATTATAATAATAATCATAATAAAAATATCATTGGAATTATTTAGAACGATTAAATTCTGATTTTTAATATAATCAATAATAATATTTAATATAATTTAATATAATTAATAATATTTATAATAATTAGAATAAATGGTTAGATGTGAATAATGCTTTAAATATTTTCTTTTATAATTCAAAAATATTATTAATATAAAAATTGATAAAACGTTCGAAATGATTGTGATCAAATTGAAAATATTCGAATGGAGTAATTTGGAATAAAAGGAGAAAACAACAATAACAAAAATATAAATGAATAAATAAATATAATAAAAATATAATATATCGATAGTACGAGCAAATAGTTTTAGAATGAATTATCATCGTGTTATTATTATTCTCTCCTGTTAAAATTCACGTTCGGTAAACGAACGTAGGAAAAAGACAAAGTCACGAAAATAATGGCTTCGTGGGGTTGGAAGATCGCCCTTTCGCGAACTTGTTCCTCCTTTTCAGTCGAGCTTGCTCATGCGTCGTGTGCAAAGCTAAAGGGTGATAGGTCGAAAGGCGAGGGCTATGGTGCTTCTTTTATCGGGACTTTATGATCGTGGGACGAGGATCACGATAGAGAGCATCTGCGCTAACCTGTGTATATTAACATTCGCACGAGTTTACACACGCATGTATCCATGTACATATATATATATATATATATATACATATATATATATATGTGCGCGTGTATGTATACAATGTATATATTTTAAGCTTATTAAAATATTTAAATATAATAATAATAAAATTTTATATTTTGTTCTTAATATAATTCTTTCTTTTCTTTTCTTTTTCTTTTTTTTTTTTTTTGTCCCTTACCAAATATAATTAAAAACAAGAAAGATTACGAATTAAAAGAAATTAAATCAATTAAAGATAACATTGGATCATTAATAACGATCATAATAATTTTTTAATAGAATTAATATCGATTTGTCTCATCAAAGAGAGACAAAGAAATAATTATATAATTAAAAATGATATTTAAGTAATACAATTTTGATCATATATATATATATTAATATATCATATATACATATATATATATATATTAAAAATTAAATATTGTAATGTTATTAAAAAAAGAAAGCACACATATACACACACACAGACACATATACATATATTCAATAATAATATTTAGAGAAAAAGAAAATTCAAAGAGAGATTTTGAAAAAGAAGACGAATAGAATTTCGTTTTCATCTTCAAACGAAGTCATTAATCTTAGCAAATACAAACACACATATATACACACACACACACACATATATATATATATATGAGAAAGGTCCTGAATTCGTCGGCTTTTATCGTTTGTTTCGAGAGAAACATCGCAAAGAATTTAAAACACGAGGATCGTGTTTCGAAAGAAAGAAAGAGAAGAATGATCGAGTCGAAATCACCTCAACAATTCTGCTCTCCCATCGATATGTTACTGTATATATATATATATATATATATATATATATATATATATATTTGTATGTGTGTTTGTGCATGTGTGTGTGTGTGTGTAATGTGCAAGGGCCAAGTAAAAGCATGGCGTCACGAATTTACCTCGTAATTCAATTCCCACGGCCGATGGCGATAATTACAGAGCTCGATGTTAGAAGGGAGCACCATCATCGACACGAGGCAGCCATCTCTTTATCCTTTACCTTCTACCGCATGCCAATTGATCTTCCTTCCTGTTCATTCACTATATTTTTTTGTTTTTTTATTTTTATTTTCATCCCATTTTCTCTTCTTTTTCTTTTTCTGTATTTTTTTTTTCTTTTTGTTAATTCTATTTTTATTGTCCACGATAACTTTCTCTCTCTCTCTCTCTCTCTCTCTCTCTCTCTCTCCTTGTCTCTATGAAATGAATTCATTCAACGTGATTGTTATTTTTCTCGATCGTTTTGAAAATAATAAAGGACGAAATATGGATGTCGTTCAATTCGAATTATTTTCATTATGAACAAAATTATTATCTCATAGAAATGAATACAACACAAAAATATACCTATGATAAATAAATAAATAAAATTAATTAATTAATTAATTAATTAATTAATTAAAAAAAAAACAATGGTTAAGATACGATCCATAAAATTTATGATCGATGAGATTTAATGAAACTTTGATCTTTTTTCTGTTCTTTCTTTCTTTTTTCTTTTTTTTTTTACTTTTCTTTAATTAAAACGAAACGAAAAATCATAGATGAAATTCAATTTTGGCGTTGAACGAATATATATATATATATTTTTTGTTCGAATAAATATATATATATATATTTATAATGGATGAGAATTTCTCGTGTCGGCAATGGCGAGAAACGTGGTTTGTAAGATAAAGAAAAGAGAAACGGAATGGGAGAAGCTCTGAGAAAGAATAAACGCAGTAGGTACTCGACCGTTTATGGAGAGGCAAGACCTTATGCTGCACCGCAGGTATATCTCCGTAGGTATTTACCCGTGTGCAGCTTCTACTACACGATACCTGCATACTTTCCGACTCCTTCGAGTATATACCAACACCGAACTCTCTATCTCTATCTCTCTCTCTCTCTCTCTCTCTCTCTCTCTTTCTCTGTAAACGTTTGCGAATATCAGAACCCTCTTAAAAAAAAAAAAAAAAAAGAAAAAAAGAGGAAACAAAAAAAAAAAATTGCCAAAAGAATTTCTCTCCTAAGAAGTAAAAGAAGAAGAAGAAGAAAAGAAAAAGAAAAAGAAAAAGAAAATAAATAAATAAAAAAAGAAAGAGAACTTAAAGAAACATTGCAAAATAATTTCGATTATAAGATTAAAATCGTAAAAATTTCAAAGAATATATTCTTTTCGTTCCACTGAACATCTTCCTTTTCTTCTTTTTTTTTTTTTTTTGTTTTTCTTTTTCAATTATCGTAATCAACGTTTTTCCCAATAGCAAAGATTGATCCGATCGAAACAATTGCAAGACAATTGCAATAACAATTGTGCTCATTTAAATTTTAATGATACAATTGATTGTCAGAGAAAAGTCAGAGTTTATAACGTATTGCACAAAAGGCATTTTTAAACTTTAGAATTGAATCATGTCGTACTAACCGAGAGTGAAACTCATTGAGCTCGTAAAATGGATGCTTCTGGACCACCCAGTTACCAATACGATAATACGTTTCCTCGGACTTTCTCGAGTAATGAAGGCGATTCTCTTGGTAACGAGCCTCCCCCTCATGGTCTTTAGAAACAAACCTCGAGGCGTCCAATCGTTTAACCGTTTTAACTATCCAACAAAGTTCTACGATATTGGTATCGACAAGGAGGAAAAAAAGGAAGAAAGAAAGAAAGAAAAGAAGAAAAAAGATATACAAAATATATTTATAAATTATTTGGAAAAAAGAAAAATTACTTATCCCTTTTTCCAATTTTCTTTTGTTCTTTTTTTCTTTTTTTTTTTTTTTTCTTTTCTTTTGAAGAAAATCCTTCGCCGATAATAATTGCCATAATCGATGACATTATTCGTTCTTCTTTTTCGTCAAGTTCATGCACTTCCGGTCATAGTCAGAAATTCATGCTCACACATATATATATATATATATATATATATATATATATAATAAATCGTGTCTGGCTTGGTGACTTCCTTGTGAACGGCCAAGCTAATTTCACTCGGTTACACTTATCAAACGAGTCCAGTTTCAGAAGCGTTATGGCACGTGCACGAACGACTTTCAAAGATGAGAGTGAGCTCTTTGGAGAGAGAGAAAGAGAAAGAGAGAGAGAGAGAGAGAGAGGATATGCGAGCCAAGATCGTGTTGGCAGAAGACCAGGACTTGGAATCCTCGAGGGCAGACGGCGCGGTGTCCCACAGAACATAACTCTGGCTGTCTTCAATGTGTTACTTCGATGTGTGGGACAAGTCAACGAAAATTATATTCAATTATTTTTCGAAGCTATTTTAATTAATAAAAAAAGCAAATAAAATGGCTCTCTCTCTCTCTCTCTCTCTCTCTCTCTCTCTCTTTCTGTCTCTCTATTTTTCAAATTTATTTTCCTTTTTTTTTCTTTTATTGTTCGTTTTCGTTCAACTTATAATTTTCAGAAAAAGTTCTTTTACGTCTATCTTTCGTTCATTTTCTCGTCTATCCTTTTCTCTCTTCTTTTTTCCTTTTTTTTTTTTCCTTCTCTTTTTTATTGTCTCCTTTGAAAAGCATTTTTCTCTGCAATAGTTTTTTTTTTTTTTTTTTTTTTTTTTATTTTTTTTTCTTTTTTTTGTTTTTTTAACGATCAGAAGAAATTATCATCAATTCTTTTCTTCCTTGTCTTTTCTTTTCTTATTCTTTTGCTTTTTATTTTCTTTTTCTTTTACTTTTTCTTTTTCTTTTTCCTTTTCCTTTCATTATAATTCTCGAATATCTTTCTTCAAATTTTCATTGATGATTGTTCTTTTCTTTTCGTTATCTTCGTTTCCTTTACGAAGAGGAAAATTCGTGATTCGTTTTAATCTTGGCACTTTGCCTGGTAAACCCAATGATTTTTATTTCCTTCTTTTTTTTTTCCTTTTTTTCCTTTGAGATCTCAACGGGAAAGCAATTTGACTTTTATCCCCGTCCTCCCCTTCTCCCTCATCCTTACGATTTTCAAATTGAATTTTTTTTTTTTGCCTCTTACTTTCCCTTAACTCCCTTTACACGCGTTCCCTTTCAAATAACTCGATTCTACCACGTGGCACGTTATTATCACGTTATTTCCCTCGTAACATTTCTTGCCTGAGATTTTAGACCGATTAATCTCTCAAGAGTTGACAGTCTGGTCCATAGATGGAAACGAAAATGATATTTGGGATGAACTCTCTTCGCAGGACTTTAATCCGATTATATCTCTGAAAGAGATAAGAGTTTCGTTGATGACTGGAAATTCTGCTTTAAATCTTTTTTGATCAATCAAAATTTTATATATATATATATATATATATATATATATATATATATATACGTATCATTTCACGATTAGATTATTTGTTATATTATTCATTAAAAAGTCTTAGAACGATAAAGCAAAATTAAACGTTATAATGTAATTATGATTTTTATTATAAAAAAGAAAAAGAAAAAAAAAAAGGATAGACAATGTCAAAAAGTAAAGAAATTTTTTATCTATAAAAGTTAAATACAAAGAAAAACAAAATTTAATTTAAATATACTTAATAATTAAACGCGACATTAAAGTCGCCGATAGCAATCGATTTTTTTTTTTTTCTCTATAAAAAGAAAAAAAGAGTAATTTAAAAATAACCAACGATGAAAGAAAATTATAAATATCTAAAAATCTCTCTCTCTCTCTCTCTCTCTCTATCTATCTATCTATCTATCTATCTATCTATCTATTTATCTCTATCTCGAAAAATAAAGAAAGAGAAGAAAAAGAAAAAAAAAAGAGAAAAAGAAAGAAAATGAGAAGGATAGAGAGCATCATCTCTTTAAGGACGTAATCCAAGGATGCAGTTAAAAACGTGCGCAAGAGAGGGCAACGCTAATAAATTGGCATTGGACGGTAGTATCTGAGAAGGTCCGTAAATGGGGTGTATGTGGAGGTAGGTAAGAGCGGCAAGAAAATTTACCGGACGGCCGGTTCCTGAAGCTGTAGCTGAACCTGTAGCTGAAGCTAAAGCTAAAGCTGAAGCTAAAGCTAAAGCTGAAGCTAAAGCTGAAGCTGAAGCTGAAGCTAAAGCTAAAGCTGAAGCTGAAGCTGAAGCTGAAGTTGTTAAGATTCTGTCCCTGTTGCGTCTCAAATACATTTACTCGTTTCTCAGGGCTGGAAAGTGTCGCTCTACGCGGTTTATAGAAAAGAATTCCCTTTTACTGTCGTCTTAGTATTGCCATCGGTTCGTGGTACTCGTTAAACTTGTTACGAGATAAAGTTTTAATTAGAATTCAGAATTTTATAGCTTATTAAAATGATCAAAATAATAATAAATAAAGAAAAGAAGAAAGAAGAAGAGGAAGAAGAAGAAAATAAAAAGGAAAGAAAAAAGAAATGTCATTTGGAATAATTAATATCTGATAGAACAACGAATGAAATTATTCCATTAAAAGCACAAATTATATATAAAAAGAAATATTAATATATTATATTTATATAGATTTATATATCTATTTATATAATTAAATTTTATATATTTAATAAGCACAATTAATAAATTAATAAATTAATATTGAAATATATCGTAAATTAAATTTTATTATATATCTTTGTATTTAAATAAATTTTAATTTTTAATATATACCCACATATATATATATATATGTTTTTTTTTTTAATATATAAATATATATATATATATATTTCTTTTTTCTTTTAATTTTTACAAGAAACTATTTTATATAAAGATTATAATCTTGTTTAATTTGAATTGTATTAAATCATTAAGGAATAAATGAACATGAATATAATCGATCGACATCTTAAGCTCGTTGAAACTTGAAAGGATTCAAGAATTATCGATTTTCTTCATCGATCGATCGTTTGCGACTATAAAGCCATTTCTGTCATTCGATGCTAATACTGGACGCGCCCTTACAAGGCTGCACGAGTTGAAGGCGACTAGCCGTCGCCTCTCACGATCGTGGGAGCCTTCTTCTAGGTCGATTCCTGACGAGACTAACTCACTCACTATGCTTCTCCGGAGAATGATACGACTAGATACACATACACACACACACACACACACATATATATATATATACAAAAAAGAGATTATTTCTTTCTATGCGTTTGCCTGAAAAGAAGAACTCGTCTAATCGTTTCAAATGGATAAACTCTAATTCAATTGAAAAATTAACAAACAAAAAAATTCATGTATATCAATGAAAAATAAATCTTCCTCTAATCTAATCAATAAAAAAAGAAAAAAAAAAAATAAAGAAATTAATGTTCCTTCTAATTTTTCGTTTTTATGTATGCATGTATGTATGTATGTATGTATGTATGTATATAAAAAGATGAAGAAAAAAAAGAAAAAAGTGAAAAGGAAATTTTTCGAAGACCCTAACTTGACCTACCCTATCCGGTATATATTATCTTCAAGATAAGTACTAAAACATACAGTCTAACCTTGAGAGATAAATATTTGATCTTTTAGACAGAACGCATCTGTTATGAGAGAGCCAGGTGGTAAGTTTCTAAACTTACTCGAGAATATCTTGACTTTACTTGACTTCTCTGACTGACTGTGATTAGCTTCCTTGTGAAAGATATATTAGATTGAGGACATAGAAACGTGTAATAATATTTATATCGTATATCATATATTAAAAGTAGATTTAAATAATAGAAATTTTTGCTTCTTTTTTCTTTTCTTTCTTTCTTTTTTATTTTCTTCTTTTTTCTTTCTTTTTTTCTTTTTTTATTTATCAAAAGAAAAACTCATTTAACATATCCATATCCATTTTTGTATTTACACAATTATTACCATAATTTAATTATTATATATTATTTTATTATCAACAAAAATTATTATTCGTACATAATTAATAAATTATATATAAATATATATATATACATATATATATATATATTTGAATTCTATTTTTAAAATTCGAAACAATATATAAGAGATATATAAAACAATATAGAAATAAATTTTCTAAAGTGAATCTTTATATAATTATCAGAATATTATCATTAATATTATATTAATATTATATTTATACCTGTGTATATAAAAAAAAAAACAAAAAAAAAAAAAAAAAACAAAAAAAAAACAAAAAAGGAAGAAGAAAAAACAATGACAAATTAGAGAAAAAAGAAAAAAAAAAAAGAAACACTTTCATACCTTTCGACAAAAGATATTAATATTTAATATCTATAGAAATAAAAAAAATAAACAAACAAACAACCGAACAAACAAATAAATACTCGTTAAAAGAGATTTGAACGAAAGTTGATGAGTAAGGTACATATATATATATATATATATGTATGTATGTAATAAACATAGAATAAATACATATATATGTAGAAACTTAAAAAGATATATCGAAGAGATATCTACAAATATGCGAGTAAACGCGGGTACGTAAGCGAAAGGGACTCCGGATAATTGAAGTTGGCTTCCTCGGGACTCGCAGCAGCGAGAGACGTTCCGGACGAAGTCCTTAGAAGGAAACGGAGCCGGGTTCTCTTGGTATCGCGGACATGCGATCTGTCTTTATGGTCCGAAAGTGGGCGTCGACTTGGTCTCACACAATGCCGGCGTAACGACGACGACAACGACAACGACAACAACAACGACAGCGACAGCGACAGTGACAACGAAGAAGACGAAAACGAAGAACCACAAAGACTCAAACTGAAATGTTGAGGGTGGACCAAGATACCCCGTTGTTCGTCTTCTTCTCAATTTGAAAAACGATTTCGAGAATCGAATACAATTCTTTTTTCTTTCTT
>NC_062206.1:2026597-2029097 GCF_912470025.1 Vespa velutina
AGAGAAAGAGAGAGAGAGTGAGAGTGAGAGAGAGAGAGAGAAGATTATGGTGGACAGGGTTCACAGGAAATAAATCCGTCGGAAGTGCCATAAACTTGTCAGTCCTTTGTCTGGCAGCACCGCTAATGGCAGGATCTTTCGTTCCTTCCTTCGAAACGTTTCGGAACTTTGCCATTTGCTCTTCCAAAGCCGCAAGGAACGTGCGAAGCTTCTTACTGTGAAATAAACGGAAAGAGAGATAGAAAATTAGAGAGAGAAAAAGAGAGAGAAAGAGAGAGAGAAGAGTTGACACGTATCAACGTTCTTTTGCGATCTCTCACGGGGAATCGCGTACGCGCTTTTGGAACCGCATTAATTTTCTCTTTTTCTTTTTTTTTTCTTTTTTTTTTTTTTTTTTTTTTTACCTTACACACGGAGTTGCGGTTTCGTGTCCTCCTATTGCTACTTGCATAAAATCTATCTCATGGAATTTTCATAACCATACAGAAAATATATCATATATTTCTTTTCGATCGTTTCTCATCAATTTCTATGATATATAAATTATTTTCTTAATTCGTTACTAAAGTTATTATTAAATTTGTTATAAATTGTTATTAAAGTTATTAATGTCATTAAATATAATTAAACTTTTTACGACAAAATAATAATATATACAAATATTTACGATTAAATTTTTTTACACTTCTTATAATTTTCCATAATGATAAAAAAAAAAAAACTATACCTTACGTATATATTTATTATTTCCTTGTGATAGATTTTAATCGTCATATCTGAGAAAATCTAGTGTTTGTGATTGTTTAAATAAAAAAAGAAAAAAAAAAAAAGAAAAAAAATAGAAAGAGGAAAAAGTAGAAAAGAAAAAAAAAAAAATATGATCACTCTTAGCTCGTGAAAAATAATATTCATCTATGTAGGAATATTTTATTTAAAACAAAAACAAAAAAAAAAAAAAATAAAAGAAATAAAACAAAGATTTAAATAACATAATACCTAAGGAAAAACATTAAAATGTATTTTACTATTGATCACGATCAATCGACATACTTTCTCAATATGGATAGAAACTTGGCAGCTGCATAAAATACGAATCTCAAACTGTGACTACAGATTGTTAGCATTCAGTTACAGGCACACTTGCTTACTGCCTTTGGCTTATGTGCCTCGGACACACAATAATAAAACCTTTCTTGACCTCGAGGTAAAGGCACTCCTGTCGATCTCTCGCATGCTCTCTCTCTCTCTCTCTCTCTCTCTCTCTTTTTCTCTCTTAACGATTGCTCTCTCTTTCTTTCTCTCTCTCTCTCTCTCTCACTGTATGTGTGTCTCTATCTCTCTCTTTCTCTCTACTACCTTTTATTTTTATTCTTCTTGTCTTTCTCACTGGCTTTCGCGTAATACTACCTTCAAACAACCATTAATCACAGCACGTACTCATCCCGTTCCCTATTTCCATTACGATCGATTAAAAAATAAACAAATTAAATCCTTGAAGAGATATTTCAGGAAAAAGCAAGAAAGCAACAAAAAAAAAAAAAAAAAAAAAAAAAAAACAATAACAACAACAATCAACGTCTTAACATCTTTTTATAACGATCGAAATAATATTTTGACGTTATCAAAATCGTTATAATAATTCGTATCTATTTTGATCGTATAAAATTAAAGAAATTAAATATCCGTATAAAAGTATTTCAAATGAAAAAAAAAAAAAAAAAAAAAAAAAAAGAGATAGGAATTTCTTTTTTCGACAATAAGAAATTTATCATCGATTTTATTAACGATAATCAAATTATTAATAATTGGAATTATTCGTTGGAATAAATTTGATTTGATTTTCGAAATAAATATTATAAAATTAAATGGCAAATTAAATATATTGAATTATAACGAAACGCAAATTTAACGATTGATTTAACGGGATAAAATTAATGTGAATGTATTTTTCTTTCTTTCTTTCTTTCTTTCTTTCTTTCTTTCTTTTTTTTTTTCTTTTTTTATTTTTCATTTCCCTCTTTATGGGAACTCGATTAGAATCGACTTTTGGCGATGTCTCGCTCGAGTAAATTAAATTAGTTTTTGGCATGCGCGGTGTCGTTCATGGTCGCGTGCGAATGGATCGCTGCATAGATCGAATCGCGATCGCATTGCTGAATACGTGGATCGTCGAAGTGGCATCCGAAATATCTTAAGATTACGACAACTCAATCAACTCGACTTTTAATCTTCGATCGATATTTTCCTCTCCTTTCATCATTCAAATAATTATATATTAATTCAATTTTTGTTTTCCCTTTCTTTTCTATTTTTTTCTTTTTTTAATCTCTATAAAATCCTTTTGATCTCCATAATATTTTCATCCAATATTTATCTTTGATTTTAATTTAAAAAAAAAAAGAAAAAAAAAATTATATACTACTACAGACTTAATAAAAAAAAAAAATAAATAAATCAATGATTGAATCAAATCATTGAAGGATTAAAATAATTTCCATGC
>NC_062206.1:2031597-2034097 GCF_912470025.1 Vespa velutina
CTGAACCCTGTTTGCCCTGTGACTGTAGCATTCATGGTAGTACAGGTTATTGTACACCAGACGATTCTTATACACATATGGGAAAGGTAATTCTTATCTTTCTTATATGGCCCAAATCCTGATTCTCTTATTTCCTATTACTAATTATTTCATAATGAAATCAAATAGTCATTGAATATTCGATTGAATTTCTCCGAGACGATCTCTCACGTGAAATAAAATAAATAATTGATTATCGAAAAGAATAAGTGATCATAACACATGTGGTGTTCCAGGTAGCAGGTGCCTGCGAGTGCAAATCCGGCTATTCGGGATACAAATGTGATCAATGTGCAGCGGGTTATCGTCAGTATCCTGATTGCATGCCATGCCCATGTGATTCACGGGGTATCCTGCCGTCTCACGATTGCGAGGGTGATTGCCTATGCAAGGCCAACGTCGACGGTGAATTTTGCGATCGATGCAAATCAGGATACTTTGCATTGACCAAGGATAATCTTGATGGTTGCGTATCTTGCTACTGTTTTGGTGCAACTGATCGTTGCGTTGCCGGGAAGCTCTATTACACGATGGTAAAAAGAAAAAGAAAAGAAAGAAAACAAAAACAAAAACAAAAAAAACAAAAAAAAAAAATAAAAGGATACACTCAATAAACGTCGATCGTCTTCTGGTTTTACCATAAATGTGATCCATACGTTTTATCATTCGATTATATCGTGATAAATCTTGATAAAATTCTTCTCTTGTTTTACAGATATCTTCGTTAGAAAATTGGTTGATTACCGATATGAATGGTTCATTAGGAGTAGTACCAACATTAGACACAGACAATGGTTGGCTGACCGTGGCTGCGTTCGAGGTCGAATATGAAAGTCCTTATTGGTTGGCTCCACGAATCTATACGGGAAATCGTCTTTCATCTTATGGTAGTAATCTAACGTATACGGTCACCTGGGTCGTCATGCGTGGCGATACCAGTGGCAAGCCTACCACCGAACCCAACGTTATTTTAGTCGTAAGTAATCCCTTTTTCGTAGAAATCTACTTTCGAAATGGTACTCCAAAGATTTGTGTGACGAAGTGTAAATTGAAAGAGTACATAACATATATAAATCGAAAGAAATTCGAAAAGAGAAAAATAGAAAGATTACTTTGACCTTTGTTTTTTTTTTTTTTCTTTTTTTTTATCATCCTTCTTGACCATTTTAATTCTTTTTTCTTTTCTGTTCTTTCCTTTCTTTTTTTTCTTTCTTTGTTTTTTTTTTTTTCATTTTTTTTTGTTTTTTTTTTTGTTTTTTTTTGTTTTTTTTTTTTTTTTTAGGGTAACAATGGCATGCGCATAGCTTACGGCGAGGAACAGTATAACGGTCAGGAGGCGGAGATATCCGTGGCCTTGACCGAGCAAGGCTGGTACCACGTGCGAAGTGAAGTCCGAGACATTCCTACAAGACTAAGGAGAACCGATTTTCGCGGCGATCCTGTCAGTAGAATTCAAATGATGCATGTATTAGCTGATCTAAAATATCTCATGATTAGAGCACAATATCATTCCGAACAAATCGAAGGAAGGTACGACGATAATCATAACATTTTCCTTTTCCTGATTACTCTATCCAATCTATATTCATTTTTAATGATTATCTTAATTTATTATTTCAGTCTTCTATCTGCAATCCTTCCGGTAGGTGATCCCGTACGATCGGAAGATGGTAGTCAAAGTCTCGTAGAAATCTGTGAGTGTCCTAAAGGATATACAGGTCTATCTTGCGAAAATTGTTCTTGGGGATACGTGAAAGTGACGAGCAATGGTTCTAATCATCAGGATTATCAAATTTGCGTTGAGTGTGATTGCAATGGACATGCTTCTTCTTGCGATCTTGTGATGGGCGAATGCAAGGTAAGCTACAGTCGATAAGGTAGAAAATTATAATCGTTAATTTATCTATAGTCGGTACATGCATGAATCAACAATATCAATGATAAAAAATATTTCACGATTTTTAATAAAAATAAAAATATCGTACTATTATAACAATCTAAATGTTTCGATCGTAGGAAAAATATATTTCTAAAATTTTGTAAATTTTCCATTGTCGATAAGGTAAAAATTTACAACCATTGATATGTACCTTCGGTCGGTATATATATCTATAATTCTACGTTATCGATAACAATAAATGTTTAATAATTTTTAATAACAGTTAAACATATTAATCTCTAACATGAAATTTTCTAATGAATATTGTTTTATTTATTTATTTTTTTTTTTTTAATACTCTTTTACACTATGGACAAAGTCGAGATTGATGATGCAATGAGACAAATAGTTGGAAATTTTCTAAAAGAATCAATAATATTATAAAATTATACTATTATAGTATATTATAAAAGTACGATAAATTAGAAATAAAAAAAAAAAAAAAGAAATTATTTATAAAAACTTCATTTATCCTTCAGACCTGTGAGCATTATACAGTCGGTCCAAAATGCGATCGATGTT
>NC_062206.1:2039097-2049097 GCF_912470025.1 Vespa velutina
AAGCAAACAAACTATCTTCTCGAGTCGTATTAATGTCTGTACATTCTCTTTCTCTCTCTCTCTCCCCCTCTCTCTCTCTCTCTTTCTCTCGAAATCATGCGAATATCATCCTAGTGAAGGTTTAATTACGATCCTTGACATTTGACTTGACAGATTAGACAAAAAATATTAGGTATACTTCGATCAACATCTTTTCGATTGCCTGTGTAAACAAATTTATTATACATCAATTATACATTAATTATACATCAATTATACATCAATTATACATAAATTATACACGCACACACGTACATATATATATATATATATATATATATATATATATATATATATATATATACAGAAAGAGAAAGAGAGAGAGAGATAGAGAGACGCATAAAAAAAAATTAATGCACATTAAATCGTATTAACGAATAAATTTTATTTACATTAACAAAACAATACGATCGATAATAATCGGTATGATCTATGATTCCAAAAGAAATTCCCAATTGAAAAATGAATCAACGACCAAATTCAAATTTCAAAATATTTCATACGAGGCATTTAAGGATTAACTTCATCTAATTTCTCAATAAGCTTAGGAAGATCAACATCTAAAAGGAAAGGATAGATTATCTCGCCTTGTTTCGTCGATTATTTATCGCGTTTATTACGCATCATGGCACTCCACTTAGAAGTAATCGTGTTGCACGACGGTTTCGCGAAGCGTTAATATACGCCCTGTGGACGTCACGCAGAGACGAGATGGATTTACATCTCGTGCTCGTTTTGTCGGTAAACATTAAAGTCCTACCTCCTGCGATTCTTTTTTTGTTTTTCATCCTTTTCCTTTTTCTTTCTGTTTTTTTCTTCTTCTTCTTCTTTTTTTTTCTTTTTATTTTTATCACATAAACGTAGTATTTTTCCTCTTCCGTGAATTTCTAATAACATCTACTCTATATAATGCATTTCTGTCTAGTTCATTCGAAAAAAAAAAAAAAAAAAGAAATAAATAAATGAAGAAAGAAAGAAAGAAAGATAATTGGATTTAATCGTAAGAAAAATTTTCAAATAACATTTAACAAATCTGATGAACGTTGAAATTTTACGTTGAAATCTGTTACAATATAAATTCCTTCATACTTATTAAACAATTTTTCAAATATTTCATTCGTGGCAAATGATCGAGAAAAGAGCAACGTCATGTTGATCTATAACGCAGAATCATCTCGATTCGTTACGTTCGTACAACACTGGCACTGTATCGAGAAAAGAAAGAGAAAGAGTAAAAGAGAGAAAGGAGAAAAAGAGAAAAACGTTTCTGATGCAACACGAAATAAAAAATAAATAAATAAAAAAACAAATACTATATATATATATATATATATATATATATATATATATATATATATAAAATATTATCCCTCCTTAGCCACCCCTAAATTCGTATTTATTTTGACTTGAAGATAAGTATAAAAAAAAAAAAACAAAATAGTCTTAATAATTAATTTCTAATTTTAATCGGATTAGCTTAACCTGTATTAGAACTATTCACTCAGAAAAAATAAAAGAAAGAAAAAAAAGAAAGAGGAAAAAGATAGAGAAAAAATAAAAATATATATATATATATATATATATATATATATATAAATATGCAAGAGATCCGGATCTTTATCCGTTCGTAATACTCAAAGGCGTCTTAAGACGGCCTTATCGAAGCTTAGTCGGCATAATTAACGCGTCTGGACGTGCTTAAAACACCGTGCTCGTGATTCCAAGTGCGTTGCGAGCTAATAAGCCTTGTATTTTCCGTGCACGAGAATCCTCATGCTTTGCGTGAGTCCAATCCTATCGTATATATATATATTCCTTTTCTTCTTTTTCCTCGTAACGTAAAAACTAAAATAAAAGTAGTTGAGTGTGAACATTTTTCAAAAGGAATTATTATTTATCTAATCTTACTTGCAAAGATTTGTAAAAGAAAAAAAAAAGAAAAAGAAAGAAAATAAAAGAGACAATTCACTTATGTATATATGTATGATATGCATATATATTTTATATTAAAAAAAAAAAAAAAAAAAGAAAAAAAAAAACATTGAATTAATTATCACTCCTTCATGAAATTAATTAATTAAAATTATTCTTTCTCGCAAAGGAAAAAAAAAAAAAAAAGAAATGAAATCTGTGGGAGTTCTATGAAACGCATGAATAAATCTAAATATTCATGCATTGTCTACTACTTACAAATATATATATATATATATATATATATGTGTGTGTATACACATATCTTACACCATATCTATACGTATTTATTGCATAGACTGCAATGATTTGTGTCTAATTCTATAACACGTACGTGGCTGCCATTTTCTTTCGAGAATATTTTCTTGGTTAGCTCATTATTGCCAGCTACGACGTTAAAATCGTTGGCTATCTCGATCATAACGAGAAGCTGAAGACTCGTAAAACGTGCGAAATTGTTTGCCCCTTGTATTATTGGTATACGATCTAACTTTCATCTTTACGAGAACGTTTAAACTCTTTCATTCTCCTTTTCCCTTTTTCTTCTTTCTTTTTTTCCTTCGTTTTTTTATTTTCCATAGCAATAAGTAAAATAATATGCGCATGGTTGCACATAATACAGGGGTTATTATATAAACGAGAACAATCATAGACGAAGAATAGTTAAAATTTCTTCGTACATAGATATATATTTATGTACATATGTATGTACGTATGAATGTCGTATATATATATATATATACATATCTTTTAAGATTTTCTTTTATACTTTTTACTCTCTTTACGATAAGTTAACGCCGTCCCATGCGAAACCACGTGAAAAGTTTATCGCACCTATACGAGAATTAACTTTTATGACGAGAATGAATGCTTCTTTCTTACTGATTTTTCCTTTTTTTCCTTTCTTTTCATTTTCTTCAACGTTATTTTTAATCTTCCTATCACTATTTTTTTATTACATGACAAATTATTAGTTACTACATATGTTTTCCTTTTTCCTCTTGTATTTTTTATTTTTCATTTTTTTTTTTTTTTTTTTTTTTAATTATAATCATGTATACACCTATATACATATATTAATAAATTTTTATATCTTCGTATTTCACTTTTATTTATTATTATTATTTACGATAAATGGTATAATTATGAATTATCAGAAAGCAATTTATTTTAATTTATTTTCTTTTTTTCGTTTAATAATAATTTTACGTATAACATTTTTTTCTCTTTTTCTTTGTTAATAATCTTTACGTAACCTTTCGAAAGATTCTTCTTGCTTTCTTGCGTTTTTTTTTTTTTTTTTTTTTTTTTTTTTTTTTTTTTCAAAGTGACAATAGAATACAACTTTGAGTATGTATACGAGTATCCTATACGATTTCTCTCGTTCTTTTCATAGATGAGGTCGTCCATAGAAACGTTCGACGAATCAAGACACAAAGCTTTCGCGTTTCCATTCAAATTGGTCGATCTCTGAGAGAGAGAAATCGACTTATAGTCCACCCACGCGTCGACTTCGCTATCTATTCGTAGGATCTACCAGAAGAGAAGGAGACAGCTCGATCAATAAGCGCGAGCGACGAAAATAAAGATACGGAATTTATAACGACTTAAAGTGAACCGATGGATCTCGTAAGGGGTGGGGGGGGGATAGAGAAAAAAAGAAAAGAGAAATGAATTAAACGAAACAAAAAAAAAAAAAAGAAAAAAAAAAAAGACATAAATATAAAAAGAAAAATGAAGGATCAAAATAGAAACGTGCATTGCATAAAATATTAGAAAGTATTATCTAATTTGTAGACCCTTTTTTTTTTTTTTTTTTTTTCTCTCTCTTAGTTCTAACACAAACCTATAAACCGTTTAAATAGAGAAATGATTAAATAGAAAAAATCTATAGGAATTTGCACAAATCGATTTCTATGAAAATAATTCTAATCTTCATAAACCTAACTTGAAATTTTCACGTTCGTTCTCGTTCTATTTCTGTTTTCTATTTTTCTCTCTCTTTTCTATTCTTTCATTTTATCATACGAACTATCTGAGAGATCCAATAAATTACATCGTTGGCGATATCATTTACCAGAGAGATATCATATATCTCATTTCCGATCTTACGATCTCGATCGAATTAATATCGATTTATAATAAATGATCATTAAAGATTTCACAAAAGCTGCTGGAATAAAACCGGCTAACGTGTTTGCAAGTTTGTATGGATATCTTTCTCAATAACATAGCTATAAGTCATTACCTTCATTACAAGTATTAAAAAAAAAAAAAAAAAAAAAAGGAAAAAAAAACGAAAAGAAAAGAAACGAAAAAAGAAATCAAGAAATCTAAGAAAAAAAAAAAAAATTACTTGTCCTTTGCTTACTTCGCGAATTTGTTTCAATTTTTCTTCAAGACTTTTATTTCTGTATATATTATCGCGTAAAAGCAAAAGATTATTTCTTTGATAAAAAAAAAAAAAAAAAAAAAAAACAGCAATTTGTTCATTAATTATTTATTAATTTGTGCAATTTTATAAATTAGTGTCGCGATCAAATTTTTTCTTTTTCTTTTTTCTTTTTTCCAAAATAAAATGAATTTAACACGTAAGAATTTATTTATAACGAATTGCTTATAAAAGATTGTTAATTAATTATTAATAACGCGTTTAAAAATAAATAAATAAATAAAGAATATTTGGCCCTTTAAAATGATTTTTCAATCATGTTTCTACGACTATTAGTTCCGAAGATATTCCCATATAAATGGAAATTTATTACATTGGCCCACTGGCATATATAATTTCATTCAAATTATAGTTCGGTGACACACTGACCCATATAAATTTCGAAGAATTTACGCATCCCAGCTGACCGAATTACTACCACTAGTATACTATTACTACGAACAGATGATCTATACGAATTATGAATGAAAATCTTTCGAAAGCGATATCTCCGGAACGAAAAGTCGAAAAGACTTGATTCAACCATCATTTTAAACTATAATTTCTTCTTTATTTATTTAAATATCACAATAATATCGTTATATTAAAATCAATTTTTTTAATAATTTTTTAAATTGAATTTTTTCATTTTCATACGTAATAAAAAAAAAAAAAGAAAAAACAAAAGAAATAATAATAATAATAATAATAATAATAATAATTATGATGATGAAATCATATTCAAATTTTTATTACAATTATGTCATTTTCATTTTGTTTATATAAAATAAAGAATAAAAGATCTATCGATAGTCGTCGATGTACGAGAACGAAATATCGTAAACTCGAAAGACATTTACATAATTTAAAGACATCATATCACTTATCTCCGATCTCTCTCGATCGATCGACTTAATCGACCTATGATAAAGGATCATTAGAGAACTCGCAAAAGCAATTGAAATAAAATCGACAAACGTGTTTATAAGATCCGGTATCTTTATCTATAACGTAACAATAAGTTATTACTATTCGCGGAAAGTATAAGAAATAGAAAAAGAATAAGAAATCAAGAGAAAACGAGAAATGAAGAAAAAGAGAGATAGCTTCGTTTCTCGAATCCTTTATCGATCTTAAGACTCGATAAGACTTGCCTTCCTTTTTAAAATCGGCCGCAAAGCACCGTAGCGATCTTAGCTATCGATAAAAGACCTTCCACCAATCGCAATGGACAATGACGTTTCGTGACTCCTCTTCTTCTTCTTCTTCTTCTTCTTCTCCATCTTTTCTGTTGCAGTTTCTCTCAGAGTTCGCGGTTTCGAGTCACAACCTCTCTATCTTTGTCTCTCTCCCTTTCTCTCTC
This sequence comes from Vespa velutina, assembly GCF_912470025.1. Lineage (NCBI taxonomy): Eukaryota > Metazoa > Arthropoda > Insecta > Hymenoptera > Vespidae > Vespa > Vespa velutina. The sequence goes on from NC_062206.1 coordinate 2,044,902, forward strand.
TCTCTCTCTCTTTCTCTCTCGCTCTCTCTCTCGCTCTCTCTCTGTCTCTCACTCTGTCTCTCTCTCTCAGTCTTCTTTAGCCGCAAAAACTCGACGAAACCGCGGAATGCTGTTTCGAGGGATCCCTACGTAGGCGTGGATTTCCGATAACTATGACTGGCCTGCGTGTCTATCTTTGATAGTACAACTTTTAACTTGATTTCTAATCAATTCCCTATTCGATTTACAATTCGGATAATAGAAATTCGAACGAATGAAAATCTCCTCTCAACGCAGTTTCTCTCGGATCAACCCTAAAACATTAACATATACATTTGGACATTAAATATTCGTACAATATGGAAATATATTCCTATTGTACAAATACTTAAATCCCTCTGTAATATAATATATATATATATATATACTTAAATTATATAATATATAAATATCTATAATAATATAACGCAATAGTAACAACCAAAAGAAGATTATTAAATCGTGAAAAAGTGGTTATTTCCAAATTTCGAATCTGAACTCTCTTGATACTCATGAGGGCCACCCAATGACAAAGATTCAGTCAGTATATGCTTCGATCTCGCTCTCTTTCTCTCTCTCTCTCTTTCTCTCTCTCTCTCTTTCTCTCTCAAGTCCATCGATTTCTTCGTTGTCGATCTCCCAATTTGGTGAGTCGTGCTAAAAACGTCGCATCGATTTCGATCCGAGCAAGCGCCGACTCGACACACTCAAATTCCATTCCGAAAGGGTCTTCGATCCTTCTTCCTTCATGGCTTCTCTTTGATTTGAGCGATCGAAGATCGTCCGATAGTTAACTTACCTTTTGCATCATTTGCACTGAATATTGGAAAGTCGTAGTTATCCGTATTTAATTGCACCTTCTTCATTTCTCTCTCTCTCTCTCTCTCTCTCTTTCTCTCTCTCTTTCTCTTTCTATTTATTTCTTTCTCTTTTCAATACACTTTGGATCAGCTTTTCCAGCGAGCACGTACACACGCTAATGATGCAATCGGCCCATCAGATATCCCGACTGACTTGTCTTCCTTCTCTCTCTCTCTCTCTCTCTCTCTCTCTCTCTCTCTCTCTCTCTCTCTCTCTCTCTCTCTCTCTCTCTCTCTCTCTCTCTGCTCCTTATTTCCTCACTACTTGGTCCTTAACTCCTTATATACCCACCTGACTATACGAGTCTGCACGTCGCGTCCAGTCGCGCGTGGGTCGACACTATAACGGGTGATACATATCGAAAGGAAATGAAAATGATATCTTACAACAACATCCAGTATATATGTACTTCCGTTCCTAACAAATATCATCTCGATATATATCGACTGTTTTTCATTATAGGTATCAAACGTTATATTTATGTATGAGAAATCATTACGCTTTCAGCCAAGATACCCGATATACTATTGAAATTTTAATCATAGATCGTAAAGCAAATTGCATCGTTTCAATTGAAAATTTGTTTATCTTTCTTTCTTTTCCATTTCTTTTCTTTTCTTTTCTTTTTTTGTTATTTTGTTTATTTATTTATTTTTCTTTTTCCTCTTTCTTTTTTCTTTTTTTTTTCTTTTTTCTTCTTTTTTTTTTTTCTCTTTCTTGGATAAATTTTAAGGAATTTGAGGAGAAATGATTCGATGTAGAAAGATTTTGAACACCCGTTAGATAGTCAGTATCTCAACACCTGGCTGTAGCATGTTCAGGATTCCTGGTAAGATTCAAGCTCTGGCCAGTATAACGTTAATGTATCGCCCCGCTTTGGACGATCGCGAGATTTCATTCATGACTCTCTCTCTCTCTCTTTCTCTCTCTCTCTCTCTCTCTCTCACTCTCTTTCTCTCTCTTTCTCTCTCTTTCTCTCCCATGAATGCTTGGGAGAAAGAAAGATAGTAAATTCTCGACCGTGTCCTTTTAATTCTATTTCGAAAGAGGAAAAAAGAGCAAAAAGGATATAAAAAAGAAAAAGGAAAAAAGCCAACAACAACTTTCCTTATACACGAATGAAATTTATTCTCTAAAATCAATTTTTCTAATCGATTGAAACATTTAATGATCAAACGAATGAGAGCGAAATATTCTTTTAATGTTATTTTCGTTTTTCTTATTAGAATAAAAATCAAAGTTCACCTATTATATTTTTTTTTTGTTTTTCTTTTTTTCTTTTTTTTTTTTTTTTTTTTTTGAGGAATGAAAATTAGTGCTACAGTGAAAAAATTTTATATATATATATATATATATGTGTGTGTTTGATTTATACGTTGAGTTTTAGCGAGTTTATGGGAACGATAAGGCAGCAATTGCGATCTTAGCCTTTGGCTAAGATCACGAGCTTGCCACGACAGGTCCATATATCTCTTTTATCTCGATCGAAACAAGCCTAGGTATACTCGTCTAGGTAACATCTAGTCGCACGCGTCTACCTTTTCGCCTATAATTTTGATCGAAACTTTCTTTACTGGACCGTGATACCGATTAAGTGTCCTGCCATTCGAACTTTGAACTATTTCCACTCCTACTCGTCTGTATATTTTCTCTCTCTCTCTATCTCTATCTTTTATACAAACATTAAATCTAAAATTAGAAAATCGATCCTAACTATTAAAAATAATAATAATAATAATAATAATAATAAAAAGAAAAATCAAATACTAGGTTAAATTAGAATCTAAACATTTTGATGAAAGCATTGACCTCATAAAAATGACGATTGAAACGTGATAATGATTGAAAAATAGATTGAAAAAAGAAAAAATTATTATATAGTCCTAGCGCATAATTCTTAATATTTTCTAAAAAAACAAATATTAATCTTGAAAGATTCCTGTTATAAAATTGAATGATAATTACGAATTAATTGAAACAAAAAGAGAAAAAGGGGAGAGAAAAAAGAAAAAAGAAAAAAAAGAAAAAAAGAAAGGAAAAGCATCATAGGAGCAACTTCATATTTTTTCTTTTTTCAACGTAGAAAATAATATTCATTCGTTGGAGTTAGCTAAGATTGTCGCACTATATCCTGTGATTAACCCCTCGGGTTTTCTAAGAAAAGAGAAAAAAAATAGAGAAAGATAAAGAGAGAAAGAGAAAGAGAGAGAAAAAGAGAGAGAGAGAGAGAGAGAGAGAGAGAGAGAGAGAAAGACAGAGAGAGTGGAAGAGTTGAAATATTTCAAGCAGGACCATGGAATGTAATTAATATCATATCGCGAGCATGGAACGTCGGATAAATCATTCCCGTCTAGATGGATGCCGACGCTGGCAATATCCGCGTAATCCTTTTAATTGCTTCCTTTTTCTTAACTCCGATATGTAATTATTGCCCTTGGCTATCTAACTACGTTCTATCGATCGATTAAATTGTTCCAGACTTTTGTTAATACCAATCCTATAATCGTAATAACATTTGTTTTACAATAATTTAAACATACACACTTATATGTACTTATGTACAAATGATAAAAACTTTTTTTTAGAATTTGAAATTAATATTTTCGAAAGAGTTACGAAAAAGATTGATTTTTTGATTAATTTTAAGGATTAATTATTAAATATAAACATAGAAACTCATTTGACTCATCTCGTATCTCATTCAGATATCTAAATTATTACGAATTATTTATAATACACCCCTTCACAAAGTTTTATCCATCTAAAAATTCAATCAATTTAATTGATCAATAATAGACATTTTTTTTTTTTTTTTTTTTTTATAAAAGAGTAATTATACCTAAAGGATAATTAGGTATATTCAACGCGTTGGATTAATTTTTCCGTATAAAAAATAAAAATAAGAATAAAATAGAATAAAAACGAACGAACAGCGAAAAATAAAAAATAAAAACAGCGAGAAAGGGGGAAAAAAGATTTAGATAAGATAATCGAGATAAGTTTTAAAATCACGTTCGCCATTAAGCTCGCATCGAGCTCGCCGAAGATATCGATGCCTGATGTTCAAGACTGAACGTGTTGCTCTTTCTCTCTCTCTCTCTCTCTTTCCCTCTCCCCCCCCCTCTCTCTCGCTTGCTCTCTTGGCGAAGGAAAACGTTAGGGTGCGTTGTCCCGTCTATGTCCCATTAGCAATTAGTTAAGCGTGGATTAAAACTCCATTAGCGAGTTATCTGACTCGTATCACGAGCACGCGGATGCTAGTCGGCATCTTTAACTAATGTCTTTCTAATTCTAACACATATATCTATACTCGCGCA
>NC_062206.1:2054097-2059097 GCF_912470025.1 Vespa velutina
TAGAAAAAAAAAAGAAAATTAATTCGCCACAAATTTGTCGTATTATAAGAACATATAAAATAAATATTAATCGATGTTTTAAATTTCATTTATAATTAAATATTAAATAAGAACATACACGATGTACACTTATTTATTATTCAATCAATCTTGAAACAGTTTAGGCGTTAATAATATACGACGTGTGAATTCAATCATACTCTCGTTTCTCTTTGACGTATGGCAACAACTCTGTGCCAAAATGTTCAAGATAACCTGTGATTATGTTCTCATCTTACTGAGAACAGCTTCACCGCGGGCAGCTGTTTTCTATCAAATCGATAATTAATCATATGCACCAGTAATAACGTGTCACTGCCTGTGCAATCAATCGTATGCAACCTCTAATAACATTTTATATCTATGCGTTTATTAGTTGATCTCTTTCTGCTCAGTGTTTCTCAAATCTCATCTTATCTTATCTTATCTTATCTCATTTCATCTTATATATTTTTTTAGTCAAAGAGATCAAAAATAAAAGTACAAAATAAAGGAAGAAAAAATATTTTTCCCTTTATTTTACTATCCCCTAATTCGTTTATTATTCCTACTACGTTCCATTCAATCTGTCAATTCTTTGAAAACTAATTCACTTTCACACGAATATTTCTCTCTGAGAAATATTCCTAACAACAAAAAAAAAAAAAAAAGAAAAAAAAACTTATTATTCTAATAAATCTCTAATCTATTTCCATCATCGATCTTCCTACGTTTATATGAAATTATGATAACGAGAAAAATTATTTAATTGCCTGATAATTATTACAAGAAAAATAAAACAAAGTTAAAAAAAAAAAAAAAAGCAAGGAAGAGAGAATTTTATTTATTACAGATTGTGAATGATACTTAATTAAATCAGAATTCGCGTGCGAACGCAATTCAAAAGCATGAAATGTCGATTTTCAAGAAGAATCTCATTAATCAACTTCGTTGTATATTCGTGGTACGTAGAAGACTTGTTGATAAAACGCGCCAAGTGAAAGAGGGGACCGTTGATTACGATTATCAATGCAGCTCTTCGAGGTCTCAATCGATGGATCATTTGGTCACGTCGACTTTTGGCTTAGTGATCGTTAAAAGAAAAAAATTAAAAAAATTAAAAAAAAAGAAAATATATTTACTCTACGTGAATTCACTCTAATGGATATTATATACAAAAAAAAAAAAAAACTATATTTAGTCTACGTGAATGTATCCACATTGCATATGTTTTTTTCTTTTCTTTTTTTTTTTTTTTATAAATAAAAATTAACAACAGTAAAAAATGAACAAGAAAAAGCAAGGAAACACACTTTACTATTTTATCAGTTTTTCTAGCGTAAAAACTAGAAAAATTCAGAAAGATCGTAGTATTTTATTTCGCGTCAATGTTATCTAAACAAGAAGACTTATCGAAAAATTATCGATAATAAACACGATCGATATCGTTCAAATAATTTGTCGTAATTTTATCAAAAACTTTTATATTATTCTCAAACAATCGTAAAAATCGATGGATTTTTAAATTAAGTCGCTATTTCAAAATCTTTCGTTAAATTCAACAAAATACAAAATCTATTCGAGAAACAAAAACAAACAGAAACGTTGTTAATGATTGTCGTGTTTCTAGAGACTTACATCGAAAAGATTACATCGAAAATTTCTAATGACCATGAGAAAACGTGTGGAAATGACTCAATACGAGTCCTACAACCCTATCATAACAAAATAGACGTAAACGGGAAGAGATAGAAATAGAGAGATAGAGAGAGAGAGAGAGAGAGAGAGAGATTGAGAGAGATTGAGAAAGATACAGAGAGATAGAGAAAGATCGAGAGAGAATGATTGAGAGAGAAAGAAAATGGCCCAGGGCAATTGAAGAGAAAGAGAGACCACCCAAGAGGCTATCTATCGTCGTCAGAGAGGATTCATCTCGAGATTCAAGACGAGCGCGTAATAGCTCTCTCTTTCTCTCTTTCTCTGATCTTCTCTTAACATAAACGCGATCCTAGATCGTCGTTCTCCACCGTGGAAACTCGTGCCGTGTCTTGGCCCTCGGGCTAGATCTCTCTCTCTCTCTCTCTCTCTCTCTCTCTCTCTCTCTCCCTCTCTCTCTTTTTTCTCTTTTTTTTCTCTCTCTTTCTCTCTTTCTCTCTCTTTCCCTGTCTCTCTCTTATTCTCTCTTACTTCTAAGATCATACCTCGCTCTAGAAAGGAAGAGCGATTCTTCTAAGCTCTTTCACGTTCGAAACGACGTGAATTATGCTGATAAAATAGCGAACAGGACGCGTAGATAATGTTAGGAATCTTGACAATGTTCTTCCGCGAACCTTTCCATATTTCATTGTTCAAACGAGGATAAGAGATTATAGTTACTATCCATCTGTTTCTTAAAAGTAAAAAACAAGTAACAATCGCTTTTAACTCTTCGTTTATTTATTTTTCATAAATTTTTCTTTCTTTTTTTTTCTTTTTTTTTTTTAATTTTTTCACTCATTTTCATTAATTTTAATATTCAACAATCAATCAGATTAATCGATCTAATCTAAATATCTAATATATATATATATATATACAATAAAAGTATATACGTTTGCAAAGAGATTTATCATAATCAGTATTTAAAAAAAAATGATTAACGAAAAATGATTCTAACAAAAATTTAATTCTTTTTTCTTTTTTTTTTTTTCTTTTCTTTTTTTGGAAACGATCGCGTAAATTTTACTTGTACGACAAAAGAAGAAAGAGAGAAAGAGAAAGAAAGAGAAAAAGAGAGAAAGATAGTATCGCTTACACAGTGGTTAAAGTATTATATATTACATGGTTCCTCTCTCGATAGTAACATCTAAGTAGATCTTTTCGGGAGAATGTAAGAATGTCTTGGATCCTCCTAATGGAGGTAAATTCGTGTTTTTAGAGCGGCGAGATGAAAAAGTATCTACAGGATTCGATTTATAATTCGGAAGGAAGGAAGAAAATAAAAATATAGACAGTTGGAAGGGATAAAAGGATAAAGACGAGGTTTAGTGCGATTAGTGGGCACCGTTGGCAATAAAAAATAAAATGAAACAAAAAAAAAAGAAGAAGAAAGATTTCCAAAAAAAAAAAAAAACGCTCGATATCTTGATCGCTTCATTGCCATAAGCTGAAAAACCTTCTTCTTCTATTTCTTTTTCATCGATCTTCTTTGTAAAACTTTTTTTTCTTTGATCCTTTACACGCCTTTCTTTTCTTTAAAAAACGATCTATAATCGATCGACACATATATATATATATATATTTGCTTTATACCATCTTAATCGACACGTGTAATGAAGTTTTTCTCGTTCTGACACGTGTAATGAAGTTTTCTCTCTCTCTCTCTCTCTCTCTCTCTCTTTTTTTTGTCGTTGTCGCTTTTCTTTTTTTGAAAAAATCTTATCCATATTTACGATCTTTCCTACGACAAGTGACGATTAATTTTGAAAATGTTTCAAGGAAAAACGATGAATGATAGGGTCTTCTAGTGCAGCCCTAGTCACTGTAGGATAAAGAGAAAAGATGATGAAAGGACCGATTATGGAAACTAAGTCCGCGGACTCCGCCTCTCGATTAATCGAGAATCGTAAGATCGGTCACGCCCAGCTTTTCAATACGGCCGGTATTTATGCGTTGTAAAAATAAATTTTTCATTTCGTTGAAACGATACGATATGACGAGAAACATCGGAAAAACGAATTGATTGAGAAAAAGAAAAAAAAATCATCGATAAATAATACAATATTATTTCATCTCCTGTAACCCAATCGATTCGAAAACTTAATGAAAAAAATTATTCTAAACTCCTATGTGTGATGTTCTATCTAAAAAAAAAAAAAAAAAAGAAAAAAAAAATAAGAAAAAAAGACAAAAGAAAAAACATAAAGAGTAAAAAGATCTTTAGCCAGTGCTCTCGATTTTTCTAACAAACGAAAGAAACCTAATCTCTTTGAGACATCTTATGTAAGTACACGTGAATTATCATCAGTCCAATGTGTGTGTGTGTGTGTGTGTGTGTCCTCTATGAATGGCTCTTTCAGAAAGAGAGAGAAAAAGAAAGATGGAGGATTATTACGTAAAACGTGTACAGAATATGGAACGAAGCGAGGTTTATTTAATGACCCTGATTTTCTTTTCGTCTTGGCCTTTATTACAATTACCCATAAACATACACGCACACACACACACACACACATAAAATATAAAATTCAAAGTAACAAATTAATAAAGTAACAAATTAATAAAGTAACAAATTAAAAGTAACAAATTAAAAGTAACAAAATAATAAAACAATAATAATAATAATAATAATAATAATAATAATAATGATGATGATAATAATAATGATGATAATAATAATGATGATAATAATAATAGACAATGACTAATCCAATGGCGGAAGTGAACAAGTTGAAGATTTTTCTCTATTCTATTCGCGTGGCTTCTATAATACTAAACGCGGGCTCTTGTACGTTTCTATTCCGCATCACAAATATACACTATATATAGACAGATAGAGATGATACTCATCATCGTCACGTAGATACTACTCCACCTGTGTTGTATCATGAATACTCCATAAAAGCATCACCACACTGGGTCCTTCCTTTTTCGAAGGCCGACATTGTTCGCCACGAATGGATCCAAACCTCCCTCTTCCTCCCACCCTCCTCTCTTCCACTTTGTGATCTTTGATCTTTTCTTTCGATATAACTCGTCGTACAAACGGAATACGTAAGGAGTTTCTTCTTTTTTTTTTTTGTTTTGTTTTTTTTTTTTTTTTGTTTTGTGTGGGCGAACAAACGAGAAAGGCTTTCAATAGTTTAACAGGTGTCGTTATCTCATTGATCTTTTTCTTGATCCTATTAATGTCATTAATGTCGTTTGTTTTTTTCTTCCTTCCCCTTCCCTCCTCCTATCCCTCACCCACCCTCCATCTGGATCGTATACAAAATGATAGTACG
>NC_062206.1:2064097-2151597 GCF_912470025.1 Vespa velutina
AAAGAAGAATGGAAAAGAAAAGAAATATCATTACTCTTCCGTAAAATATATGATAATGTCTGCGAGTACATGGAATACACTTGGCGATATTTGCGTTACATAGGCCGCACCCGTGGCTCTTTGATCGATACCGAGGTACCGCCGATCGTGAGTACGAAATTTGCATTGTTCCAGGAAGAAACTCGAATCAAAAAGTAACTTCGTAATCGCGCTTATTATTAAGAGAGAGAGAGAGAAAGAGAGAGAGAGAGAGAAAAAAAAAAGATCGGAAGCGAAACTCCAAGAACTAAGTTCGCCGATCAAAGGTCTGACCTTTGACCTCGATACGAAGAAAAAGAGAGAAAGAGAGAGAGAGAGAGAGAGAGAGAGAGAGAGAGAGAAGACGAGGATGGTTAGGATGTAGCTCATTAACTCGTACCAACGATACCCGCGGGATCGACTTGGATGCGCGAGAAAAAGCGAAGAAACGATAAATTGCAATCAAGCGAAAGATGAAATCAGGCTCCTCAACAAAGATTTTTCTTGATAATTTGCATTTCTATCTCTTTGTTATCAAACTCGTAAATCATACGATTAACAAAATTCAACGATATCGAGAGTATAGATATATTTTAACATCTAACGAATAAAAGAACTTTTATCTTTTATATCCATCTATCTATTTTATTTTTAAATTAAAACAAATGCACAATTTCGAATGAAATTGAAAGATATCCTTTTTTTCTTTTTTGCCTCGATCGAACGACGAAAATAACGTCTTTTAAAAATTCTCATTCTCCTTTGGTGTGAATCTATTTTTCTAAGTTGTTACGTAAATAACAGATAAGCGGAATCACACATACGTGTTAATCTACGTACGCACACGATGAATTTTTCTCGACCTTGCCGGACTAGCCTACTTATATACTCGATCTCTCTCTAAGAACACGAGTCAATACTCGTGTTGATCGAAGAAAATCGTTCTTTCAAACGAACAGGGGCGGAGGGGGGGGGGGGTAAGGAAGGAGATATTTCTTTTTCACACGATTTATAATTACTACCTTTAAAACATAACAAAAAAAAAAAAAAAAAAAAGAAAAGAAAAAAGAACACGTGGCCTTCATAAAAGATAGGAAAACGAAAACATCGAGATGACAAATCGATCTTGATGACTAACATCGATCATTGGAATCCGCAAGGTAATTGCCCCGCGTACGCATCACGAGTTCGAGAATACTCTACTACTCTTTAAGTGTACACGTATACAAACACGTAACACCAATACGCATGATTCGTAATCGTGCGTGGAAAATATTCGTTCAGGGTGGTCTCTCGACCTGGCTCTCGACGTTGAAAAAACGTCTCGGTGCGTGCCGTTTAATCGTTACCGTTCCCACCCAACGAGACACGTTCCCGTTTTCTCAGCTTATCTTCTATGAGAAGAGAAGACTTGAGTGAACTCATACAATGACTTCATAGTGTTACTTTCTTTTTAATGTATTATATTATATACGAGTAAAACATACATTGTTATACGTATAAGATTATCAATATCAAATAAATTACAATTAGAAATCTACTTTACCACAAGGTATCTCATTTACGAGTAAAAAGAAAAGATACGAGAAGAGAGGGGGAAAAAAAGAAAAAAGAAAAAACAATTACTATTACGTAGGCGTTTATAATTCATTGATAATATCTCTTATAAATGATCATTCATTCTAATTCCGGATTTTCTGGGAACTTTATCGGATAGGATTTTTTAAAGATTACTTCGTCGACCGATTGTTTCATTCAACGAAACGTTAGACGATGATTTTCTAAAACCGAGAATATATTAGACTAGAACGATAAGATTTCTGTAATTTATAAAGCTTATTCTCTCCCCACCCCTCTCTCTCTCTCTCTCTCTCTCTCTTTCTCTATCTCACTCTTTCTCTCTCTCTCTCTCTCTCTTTCGACATAGTACGACTATGCCTTCTATTTACTCCTATTTCACGCTGTAACTCATCGCTCAGTTTACTCAAACCCATACACAAGAAAAGGAATCTAAAGAAGCCTTTTCTCTCGTGTATCTCTCCCTTTTCTCCAAGCCAAAGATATAACTCTTTCTCTCTCTCTCTCTCTCTCTCTCTCTCTCTCTCTCTTTCTCTCTCTTTCTCTCTCTAACATACGTTTTATATCTTCTCGCGGAATCTCGTTCCCTTCCACGTCTATAAACTTTCAAGCAGCCACGGACTCGGGCTTGTCAGCTTGTCGAATTACGAAGGGAGGAAGTTAAGTTTCTTTGAAGTACGACGATCGAGTATGTATGTATATAGATATATAAAGCCCTTTAAAAAAAAAAAAAAAAAGAAGGATTCGAAAAGAAAAGATAAAAAAGAAAAGTAACAAACATTTTCGGTATACGTGTCTCGATAATTCAACTTGAAGGAAAAATAAAAAAAGAAATAAAATAAAAAAAAAAAATAAAAAAAAGGAAGGAATAAAAAAAAAAAAGAAAGTACAAAACAAAAAATAAGATAATTAAAGGTCGGTAAGCACTTCATTATCTCATACCTATCTATTATCTTCTCTGAACGTAGCTATGATCGAAGATAAAGATCGTGATTTACAAGCATCGTGTATAATTTATAATCCAAGAATAAGAACAATGTAAGAAAGAGAGAGAGAGAGAGAGAGAGAGAGAGAAAGGAAAAGAAATAAGAAAAATGAGATATTATTCGACTACAACTCGTAATTAAACGTCTGTTAAATACAATCAACGATATTGTCCAATCTATCAAAGATAAAGAACTAACTAGACATTAGCAAAGGAAATAAATATAGAGTTATAGAGAGATGGAGAAATAAAGAGATAGAAAGAAGAATAGATCGACGAAAGATCTTTGATCGGTCACGGACGACTATGAAAGAGAAAAAGAGAGAGAGAAAGAGAGAGAGAGAGAGAGAGAGAGAGAGAGAGAGAGAGAGAGAAAGTGAGAGAACAAAAATAGCATTGCCGAACGACGAGCGATGTGTCGCGACACGTCGTGAAGGAACGTCAAGAAGAACAAAAAGTATTCAACGAATAAGACAAACAAAACGAAAACAAAAAAAGAAAAGTAGAAAGAATAAAAAGAATAGAAAGAAGAAGAAAAAGAAGAAGAAAAAGAGGGAGAAAAAGAAGAAGAAAAAGAAGAAAAAGAAAAAGAAGAAGAAGAAGAATAAAAGGTGGTCTAGAAGGGTGCATCGTATGCAGCTTCCTGCACGAAACTTGCGTACAACAGCGTAAGAGGAAAAAAAAAAAAAAAAAAAAAAAAAAAAAAAAAACAGAAAAATAAAAAGAAAAAATAAAGAAAAAGAAGCAGTATAGGGATGCTGGATGTTTCGCGTCCGTTTCGTTCCTTCTTCTTCTTCTTCCTCCTATTCTCTTCTTCTTCTTCTTCTTCTTCTTCCTACTCTTTTCTTCTTCTTCTTCTTACCTTCGTAGCTCGGCACGCTCATCCTGTACAATGCATTGGGATGCATCGAGCCAGCCAACGGCGATGCAACACTTCGTCGCGGTTGCTTTGAAACTACTCTCCCTCTCCCTCTCCCTCTCTATCCCTCTCTCTCTCTCTCTCTCTCTCTCACTCTCTCTCCTTCTCTCTGTATCCTATCTCTTTTTACTTCAGTGGTAGGTAGAGAAGCAATCTATCTCTCTCTTTCTCCATCGGATTCTCTCGCACGCGAGCACGCACGATTTCTTTCTTCCTTGTCTTCCTTCTACTCCTCTCTCCCACTCTACCCCTCTCTCTCTTTCTCTCTCTTATCGCGTTAGTAGCATCGTCATCTCATGCTATCTCTTCGCAGTGTCCGGTTCAACGTTGAGGAGGCAAACTTCCTTCCTGTCTACGATTCTCGCTAAGATTTTCTTTCTTTTTCTCTCTTTCTCTCTTTCTCTCCCTCTCTCCCTCTCTCTCTTCTCGTTCAATTTTCTTTCTTTTATATTTTATTAGATAATTTCCTATCTGATCGAGTTTTATCGAGTATGCCAATTAATGAATTACACCTGACTTCATTCTCTTTTCTTTTCTTTTCTTTTGTTTGTTCATTTAATTTCTTTTCATTTTTTTATAGCCTCGCATAAATTCTATAAAATATATTATACATCTGTATTTTTTTTATTATTCAGCACGCAACTGAATTAGAGACTTTATTCTTTTTTCATATCTTACTCCTTACACCTGCTATCGAATAATAATAACAACACGTGTGTTTGTGCTCGCGATACGATCGAAATATACGTAAGTACATAGAAACGAAACGTAACCCATGATCATGCTCTGTGTTACGTGTACGACGGTGTGTAACTACGCTATGAAACAATTATATTTCTAATGAAATTGAAAAAGAGAAAAATATCTAAGATAACATTGTATCGAAATCTTTGGTATTTCTGATTTAGAGTTAAAACGAATTGAGTTATACTATATTTTCAATTTTATAAATCTTTCATTATTACTTCTTTGTTTTTTCATAAAGAGATTAGAAAAAACGAAATTATCCGAATGAATACATAAAATGGCTACGAGTTAATTAACCTAATCGAGTTCTTTCTTCCTCTAATTAGAAAGATCTAGAATTAGATTTATAAAAAAAAAAAAAAAAAAAAAAAAAAGGGGGAAAGAAAAGAAAAGTAACAAAACTGATCATATTTTTTCCTACGAATTAAAACAAAACAAGTTTGCAATTTTGTCAACTAATCTAATAACATCAAATCGTATTAAAACTACAATGCATAATATTCCAGATATTAAACATTTCGTTTATTTCTAACAGATAAAATATTAATTGATTTTCTTTTCGACAAAAAAAAAAAAAAAAAAAAAAAAAAGAAAAAAGAAAAAATCATACGTTTCTAACAAAGAAACATGTACGAGAAATCTCTATTGGAAGTTTCAAATGAGATACATATATCGAACTTTTTAATTATATTCAAATTTTAAACGAATCAAGAGAACAAGAGACAAATGAAAAAAAAGAAAAAAAAAAAAAAGAAAGGAAAAGAGAGAATTGGAAAGATCATTGTTATTGAGATAGAGGAGGGTTGTAAAACACGTGGGTGCGGTCAGATGGGAACCTCGTATGACTGGGCCGGTAGCAAGGAGTAATAGCGGTACCCCTTTAGCTGCACCTTGCGGTCTCGCGAATTCTTTCCCTACCAATTCCTGGTAACTCGATACCTGGAAACGATTTCACGTGTCGAATTACCACGTTTACACGGCCGAGCATTCTCTTGTCGATCGCCCATCTCTCTCTCTTTCTCTCTCTCTCTCTCTCTCTCTCTCTCTCTCTGTCTCTGTCTTTCTTTCTCTCTTTTTCTCTGTATCTTTCTATCTCTTTCTTTTCATTTATTCATCCATCGATCTTCTATACAACGATCTATCCGTATACACTAACGAAAAGGTGGGTGTTAGTGTAATAAAGCCTCGGACTCTTTGCGTGCACCCAATCGTGCGTATTATATACTACATACGTTATGTCTTACATTTTTAAATATTTTTCTGCGGTCTCACGTCATTTTACTATCACGATATCGGTCATAGTTAAAATAGAAAGCGCAGAACACACTTCCTTCTGCGTTCTCCATCTTTTTCTCTCTTTCTCTCTCTTTGTTCAATGAAAATGGGGGGGAAAAAAAAAAAAAAGAAAAAGAAGAAAGAAAAGAAAAAGGGAAAGGAAGAAAATATGATATGGAAAATAAAACGATAAAATTCATATAATACAACATAACTCTCTGTGTTTTTCAACCATGAAAAGGGATCGAATGTTTGCATTCAAATATTCTTTTTATCGAACCAACATATTATCCATGACTTGATCCATTCCCTCTCGAAAGAGAGTTATGAAAACTCGAGTGAGTAGTCTGGATCGAGGATTACGTGATAAATAGATAGAGATAGAGAAAGAGAAAGAGAAAAAGAGAGAGAGAGAGAGAGAGAGAGAGAAGATCTTGGATATAAATAAAAAATGAGAAGGATAAGAGAGCTGCCTCAGCAACGTCACGTTCGAGTTAGACGAGTGGATCTAGAATATCGAGAGCTCGAAGCTCGAGCTCATTAACGTGTTCAAAAGGGAGACCTTGGCTTTCTCGCACCTCAAAGATTTCTTTTTTTATCTTTCATCTCTCTCTTCAAAAAAAAAAAAAAAAAAGAAAAAAAAAGAAAAAAGAAAAAAAATGAAAAAATGAAAAGAACAATTCTCAAAGTCATTCAACATTATTAATACGTATATAATATATATATTATATATATATAAATATAATATATATATATATATATATATATATATATATTCCTCTCATTTAATAAATCGTCTATGTATTATATATATATATGATATAGTTAATCGAATCTCATTCGTAATTTTTCCAAACAACAAATATTTTCTATATCACCTGTTCGACGAGAATAAGGGGGAGAAAGAGAGAAAGAGAGAAAGAGAGATGTTCACCACGATCGCGACAAGCGCGGTTTACCACGATGCATTAGCCGCTTGTCATTCTGACGTATCAATTAAAATAGCGTTTCACAGATATAACATCTTATTAATATTATCACGCTGCTGCGCGATGGCTTCGGACCTGAATGTCACGGATAGCTAACTCGTACGCGTTATTATCTAAATCGCTGGTAAACGAACGTCTACGTTTATTACGATCTACGTGAGATATATGAGATAATTTAAAAAAAAAAAAAGAAAAAGATCGTATTATAAAAAAATTTACGATCTCGATCGACCACCGTATATATAATTTATATAATCAATTTTAAAGCTGACACTCTCGCGACTCGGCTTTATATATAAAAAAAATAAAAAAAAAATAAAAAAATAAAAAAATAAAGAAAAGAAAAAAGAAAAAAGAATGAAAGCAAAAAAGAAAAGAAGAAATTGCACAAACAAAATCGTAACATTCGCGACTTCGATATGAGAAAAGAGACATTCGATAAGGAGTAACACTATCTTTTACATACAAATGATCAATGAAACATTTTAAGTCGCTTCGTGATATCTCGTAATGTATCAAGTTACTTCGCGAAACGCTAAAAGAGCGATTTCGTGCTAACCAATCGATTCTAGAAATTACCTTCATTTTACAACTCTTTATATATATATATATATATATAAAAGAGGCAAAACAAAAAAAAAATGGATAAACAGATGTTATCAACTTAACCGAATGAAAACTTAAGTACTAGCTAACATTACTGAATGAGTAAAAAAGAAGAAAAAAGAAGGAAAAAAAAAAAAATAGAAAACGAACAAGCCTTCAAATGAAATTATTAGTTTTCCCGGAAGAGAATGAATGAGATCAACGATCGAAGATCGATTTTAATTTTTTCCCAAGTTTTTTAACGATAACGATAATGAAGATAATCGATGTTACAAGGTTCGATCAATCCAGTATGATCATTATAACGCGTCCTTATTAACGTTTCTCGGAAAATGTCGATAAAACGAGAAAGCTGATTTATATTAAAGTAGTAATTTAAAGGATGGTGTACGCTACATCTTCGATGAATTACAAATTCGATTACCGTGTCAAATTTGATAATAATAAACAAGTTAAACGAGAAAAAGGAAAGTGTAAACTATAACAACAACAACAACAACAACAACAACAACAACAAAAGAAAAAGGAAAGAATATAACGATACGGATTGATAATTAATCTACAATTCTATTCGTCTTAGGTACAAGTCGATAATTCTTTCGAGATCGATGGCTAACTCGAATGTTACTTACGACAACGTTTTACAAGAGGACTGGAAGAGCTTCTCTTTTATGTTACGCCGAAACGGATACGCTTCTGCATACCTACAAGTATTCCTTTCGCAGGTGACACGTGACAAGCTTTATCCGAGCTCTCTTCTATCCCACGATCCTTACGTCCGTGAGTTAAGACTCTCCCGAAGTCTTCGTCTTCGTATTTCCCTCTACGAATTGCGAACAAGATAGAAGAAGGAATCCAAGTAGAAATAGAGATAGAAAGAGAGAGAGAGAGAAAGAGAGAAAAAGAGAGATAAGCATGAGATATTTACGCTTTTACTAGAACAAACTCTGTATTAACATTCGATCGTAAGATCTACAAATTTTAAATCGTCCTATAAAAATACTTATTAAAAAGCTAATAAAATGATATGACAATTTTTTTCAATGAATTGATTATATCATTTCATATTATTACTCAAATTAAATCATTACAAATTGTAATAATATTATTATATAAATCTTTCGGATAAGAAAGAAACGTGCTCCATTTTCTCTCTCTCTCTCTCTCTCTCTCTCTCTCTCTCTCTCTCTCTCTCTCTCTCTCTCTCTCAGCTTCTAATTTCCATTGAACTCTTTGATCCAACGAGACAAAGAGTTCAATGAGATTTTAACGACTCGTTTGCGATACCTCGAGTCTGGATACGTGGGCGTAGGGCATGGGCGTTCAAGAGGAAGTCTTCCTCGACAGGGGTCCTCAACTCGTTTGTCAGAGTCGATCGTAAAATATGTTATACTTTTCCTTCCTTCCTTCCTTCCTTCCTTCTTTTTTTTCCTTCTCTTCCTTTTCTTCCTCTTCTTCCTCTTCTTCTTCTTCTTTCTTTCTTTTCTTTTCTTTTTTTTTCTTTTCTTTTCTTTTCTTGTCTATTCTCTCTCTGTCTCTCTCTCTCTCTCTCTCTCTCTTGCTACGATGACCACATCATTGTAGGATAGTTTCTCGAACACCTTCTTCAAGAATGACGAGTCCGACGAACGAGAACGATTTACGAGCTGGCAAGCTCGTCGTCTCTGATAATTGAATTGGCACCATTAATCGCGTGTTTCAACGCAATTCTCTTTTCTTCTTCCTTTTTCATTCTTATTTGCCAAGTCACGTAACGTTCTGTCGTATCAAAAGAAAAAGAAAAAAAAAAAAAAAAAAAAAAAAAAAGGAAAGAAAGAAAAGAAAAAGAAAAGAAAGGTCGATGAACCGGAAGTCTTCCTGCTTGATAAATAAACTCGAAAAATTCGACGAATTTGAAAATAAATTCAGTTTTAAATAGCTCCCTGTCTATATAACTCTACGCGTAATTATTTTTCTCGTACGTGATGGTAGAGGAATGTAAAAAAGAATTTATCGACAGACGAAACGCAATCTGGTTTCGTTTTGCCATCGAGACCAACTAAACCGTTTTCTTTCGTTTTCGTTTTCTTCTTTTTCTTTTACTTTTTTTTTGCTCACAAACATTAGTCGACCACTCGAGTATCGAAAAATAAATTTGCCGTTGCCGGAGGGATTAATACCAGGCGCCAGGGAGTACTTGACTAATCGAAATAGAAGAATTCATGATAGAGAAGAGAAATCCGTAAATAAAATAAACGATTACACGCGAAGAAGATTCTATGAATCTGCCAGCTTGAAACAGACCATGTTCTTGTTTTATAAGATATTGATTTATAGAAACCCATTAAGATGGGAGCATTGAAATTTTCCATCCAAGCAATTTCTAAAACGTTCACTATCAAAATAAATAAAAACTGATCTAAATGATTATTATTTCTATCCAAACGTTTAAATCTAACAAAGAAAGGAATAATATTTAAGAAAAGAAACAAAAAGAGAGAAAAAAGAGAGAAAAGAAATAAATAGGAAAGGAGAACTAAATGATTTCTTCTATTTTCTATAGTCCATCAGATAATTTGGTAATGAGAACGGTGTGTAATGATTGCTAACAGGTGATAATGATGATCGATGAAGGCGAACGACCGAGAGACTCATTTCCATGCCGACTTCATCGAAACTCGTCAAGTGAGACGTATGTTTCTTAGTATTTCAAAATGAATTTCCACTAAAAGATATATATCGAAGCTTCAGGCAACTTGAATACCTTCTCTCACGTGTTTCATGGATAGCAAATATTCTCTTTCTCTCTCTCTCTCTCTCTCTCTCTCTCTCTCTCTCTCTCTCTCTCTTTCTATCTCTATACGTATAAATTTATATAATAAATATAAAAGATTTTAACACATCAAATAAAATGATCAGAATTTTTTTGATATTTCTCGAAAAGAATTTCTTCTAATCTAGATCGTACAACTTCTGATTTAAATACGTACTTATAATACGTATCACGTGAGAGAGTTAAACGTTCCTTACAATCTACAAGTGAGAGAAAGATGAAGGTACGTGAATGCTTGTAGAAGGTAAACGAGCTCGATTAGTGGGTGTATGAGAAAGTGAGAGGTACTGAGAAAATGAAGAAAGCATGAAAGAGATAGGGGGAGAGAGAGAGAGAGAGAGAGAGAGAGAGAGAGAGAGAGAGAGAGAGAAAGAGTGGCGGTTCGAAGTAACCGCTGAAATTGCCATGAAATTATCTGCCAGTTAACTACGAGAGATCTTTTTTACGAAACGATATAACCAGACGAGGTCGATATATATCGCCACGCAAATTGCGTCGAGCTTCTCGCGTTTCATCGCCGCTGTATACGCCCACTCACTCATTCTCTCTATCACTCCCTCTCTCTTTCTCTCTCTTTCTCTGCTTGTACGCATAAACGTTTACGCAATATCACAAGTTCGTCTTTTTAATACTTAAGTAATGTCCGTTGGCTATTTGTTCGTGCACTTTTGTACATAAACAAATTTTTAAAAATGAAAGTATCATTCTCATCGGATCATTCAAAAATCATTGATATTCGTATTCCATCAAAATTACGTGTATAATAAGATCTTATCCTTGGCTTTCACAAAGTGCTTTTCACCATGCAGTACTATCTTTACGACCTTGTAAATTGTAAAGGATCGGACAACGTTGAGGATAAATGATCCTTTCCATTTAAAACTTTCAACGTTTATATGTAATGATAACGTCAATGTATTTATATTGTACATGATTTTTACAAATTTTATATTTAAAAATATCGTTTTAGAAAAATATTCGATACTTCGATAAATTTAATTGTTTATTTCATCATTAGAAAAAAAAGTCATAAGAATCGAAAGGAATCAATAATAGAACATGAAAATTTTGATCGAATTTAGGCAGCCATTAGCTCGACATCATTTGCGTTACATTTTTTTTAAATAATTATTTGATCGCAAATAATATCGATTGCCCGGGTCTCACCACTTGGAGGTTGCTGCATACGGAGACCCACGAGCTATGACTCTACTTCTAATATTATAAAGCCAATTATATAAAAATCATATTAATTATTATATATCCAATAATAAATTAATAAATTATTATAATTTGGAAAAAAATGCAAAATCAACTGCGAAACGAATCAAAAATTTTTTTCTAATCAATCAAGATTAGGCGAAAATTTTATGAATCCGTCTAATAACGACCTACCTACCCGATACCCGTGAAGGAATAGAGCCCTTGTATGTAACTCTATTCCCAAATTATAATATACATATTGAAATAAATCAAAAATTATTTATGAACATAAAACATCTAAACCATTTTATAATTAAATATAAAGATTATCGATATAAGACGCAAATTTTATACAATAAATCAGTACCAATCTGTAATAAAACATTTTATAATTAAAAACAAGTAGCAATCTGTAATAAAACATTTTATAATTAAAAACAAGTAGGAATCTGTAATAAAACATTTTATAATTAAAAACACGTAGCAATCTGTAATAAAAACATTTTATAATTAAACATGCAACAATTAAAATAATATGACGTCATCTATGTAATATATAATCAGTCATCTGTGAACATAAAACATTAATACAATATGGTAATTTTATATAATGAAACAATAACCTGTGGATAAGAAATTTATAATGATAATACTTCCTGAAAATAGAATATATATTAAAATAATTATTATTTTAAATTCTCACTCATACACACATACACACATTCAATCATATAAGAAAATAATAACCGACGAAGAATGAAACAGAATCTTGCCAATTTAGACGATGTTTCCTGAAACAGAAATCACTCTGTGTAGATTAATTAAAAATTTCTGCAATATCTTAAATGAAAAAAAAAAAAAAAAAAAAAAAAAAAAAAAAAAAAAAAATTCGGGCAATTCATTCTCCAATGCTTTTCATTTGTCGTTATTCCAATTTCATCATTCCAATATTCCATAATCAAATAGATTATTACTTACTCACATTATTATCTTTCTTTGATATTTCTATTGAATAGATCATCTGGAAAACCTAAAATCAAAATCATTTTTATATAATAGATTTATATTGTTTACTAATTTATTTTTATGTCATATATGATAGTATTACAAACCTTGAAATATTATTTTTGTGACTGATGATAATATCCATTGATAAAGGGACATTTTTCATATTGTTCCTTATATTTAACCTTGAAACTTCAAAATAATACTCTCTATAACAAAAAACTATATAAAAACGTATGTGTGGAAAAATGAAATTATATGTACAATCCATGGCCAAATAGTTTTACTTTTATAATTTAATAAATCTTATAGTATATATTTAAAAATCTTATGATATATATTAAAAAACCTTATGGTATATATTTTTAGCCACAGATTGTAATGCTAAAATATAAGAAGTAAATATTAAAATAGCAAAAAAAAAAAAAACTAGTATTTAACATATCGAATTTTCGATGCATTAGAAAATGTGTTTTATTTTTAAAAAGAAATACGATATTTACTATACTCGACTTTTATGTATAAATATATAAAAAAAAAAAATTGCATATTAAATTGACAATTTTTTAATACAACAATTAAAAGTTAAATATTGCAATTAAATGAAATTAAATATTGTACTTAAACAACAATTAAAAATATAGATATTGCAAATTATTCAAGACACGTTATAAAAAAAAAAGAAGACTAGCGAATATTTCATTATATTTAAGAATTAATTTAAATCGCGTTTAAAAGGGAAAGAAAAATATACTGTATCTTGCATTGTCTTACAAAATGCATACACAATTTTATATACCCCCATGACCATATCCTTAATGAGATCAGATTTATATTTAATCAATAGATTACATATATCTTATTTTATTACGTTTATACTAACGCGAAGTATGTAGTTACATCAAGAGTGTATGATGTATATATTACATCATTTATATATAAGACAACATCTTTTCAATTTATTAAATTATAAAAAAATATACTTGTACATTTTCACAATTTTAGAACCAGCTATTTCAAGTATGCATGTGAAATAGTAATATGTAATATGAAATGTTAAAGAGAAATAAAATTAAATATAGAAATTTTAAATATATATAGGATGTATTTAATATTTTATAATTAGCTATTTATTTTATCACTACAGATTGCTTTAGCAGATCTTCCTCCCTAATCTCATCAAGTCTTATAGATTTTTAATCAGAATAATGGAAATCTCTATAATAAGATTATGATAATGATGATGATGATGGTTATCACATGAGTCATTTTACAACTCATGATATTAAAAGGAATTACTTATCCTTTAATAATTATAAAAAATATATATAATTATCCTGAAATAAAAATCTATGTGCTTGAATATGCAGGTGCATTCCTGAATGCAAACCTGTAACTATTCTATTTTCATCCACACTTCTGAGTATGGACCAGCCTTTTCATTCGTTTTATTTATATGCCAAGACTTACACATTTTTATTCCAAAAAAACAATCATATTTCTTCCATATATGCATTCCTTCCATAAACATTTCTTTAATGTTCACCATCATATCACTCATTCATTTCCTCTTCATATTTATTATGAATCTTTCATACATCTATATGTATATATAAATACTTTCTCTTATATAATTATCGACTCTTTCATTTCATATTTATTTGTTGATAACTTTGAAATACAAATGTATACTCTTGACATATTTTAGGCACTCCTGAGTGCAAGGCTGTTATTTTTGTATCATATCGCTCGCTTAGCAAGATTTATACATTTCTAATCAGAACGATATAAAAATTTTTTTTCATTCGTTTGCACGCTATTTAAATAAAATTAAATTGTTATGTTAGGAGGATTATAAAAATATTCTTGATTTATTATTATATAACTTTTGTTTCTTTAAAAAAATATCATAAGATTGTAATAATTAAATACTTATTATATACTTTCAAATTTTCATTCATGTATTTTAAATATTCTGAATGAGAAATGTATATACTTACTATAATATGTTCATCTGCATTCCTGAATGCAGGTATGTACTTACTGTGAACTTATCATAATGCACTCCTGAGTGCAGGCAAGCCATTTCAATCGTTTCATTTATATATCAAGACTTATGCATTTTTATACCAGAAATAAACATATTTCTCTCACACATATATATATAAACATTTATTAATAATCTTTATATTATTCATTGTATCTTCTTAATATTTCTTATGCAATTTTCAAATATATACAAAAAATAAAAATACTCCTTTCTCCTCTCTCTCTTTCTCTTTGTCTCTCTTTCTCATATATATATATACTTATTAATCCTCTTATTTCATATTCATTTATTCATAATTTTGATATAAAAATGGATACCCTTGATATATTTTAATATGCACTCCTGAGTGCTGGCTGCCATTTATGTCGCTTCATTCATCTAGCAAGACTTACACATTTCTTATCAGAATGACTCAAATTTTCTTTTGATTGATTTTATATCATTTAAATATCATTCAGTTATTATATATGGAATAAAATGAAATTTCATTTGTTTATTGTTAGATAAGTTTAATATATTGAAAAGAATATCATCAGAAATTGACATATTCATATATTTCTTCATTAAGTATTCTTATTAGTCCATTCATTCATTCATATTTAATCATTCCAAATGCGAAATGTATATCCTTACTATAATATGTTCATTTGCATTCCTGAATGCAATCATGTACTTACTTTGAACCTATCATAATGCACTCCTGAGTGCAGGCAAGCCATTTCAATTGTTTCATTTATATACCAAGTCTTATGCTTTTTTATTCCAAAAATAATCATATTTCTCTTACATATGTATAAACATTTGTTAATAATCTTTATATTATTCATTATATATTCTTAATGTTTGTTATGAAACTTTCATGTATATATAGAAAATAAAAATACTCCCTCTTTCTCCTCTCTCTTTCTCTTTGTCTCTCTTTCTCTTTGTCTCTCTTTCTCTTTGTCTCTCTTTCTCATATATATTTACTTATTAATTCTCTTATTTCATATTCATTTGTTGATACTTTTGGAATAAAAATGGATACCCTTGATATATTTTAATATGCACTCCTGAGTGCTGGCTGCCATTTATGTCGTTTCATTCATCTAGCAAGATCTACACATCTTCTTATCAGAATGATGCAAAATTTTTTTTCATTTATTTGCACTATTTAAATATAAGTCAATTATTACATATGAAATAAAATAAAGATTTCTCTATTTATTGATAGACAACTTTAGTTTCTTGGAAAGAATATTATGAAATATTTAAATATTTATATATTTGTTCATTAAGTATCTTTATCAGTGCCTTCATTCATTTATTTATTTATTTATTTTTGATCATTCTGAGAAATGTATATTCTTACTATAATATATTCATCTGCATTTCTGAATGCAGGCATACCCTTTTTCGTTGTAAACATCAAGTCTTGTAGATTTTTAATCAGAATAATCAGTATAAGTAGAATAAGCAAAATAAGCAGAATAAGCAGAATAATCAGAATAATGAAAATCTGATTACAAAAATATAATGAGGATGATGATGATGATAACGATAATGATTACCACATATGAGTCATTTAATAACTCGTGGTAAAAGTAGGAAGTTGTAAAAATGTTTTTACAATCCTGTGTTCACATTATTTACCGCATAAGGGCCTTTGAGCGACCCGCGGTAGTGCTGTGTTGACATGTAGGTATGAAATATGTATATATCTCGTATATATACATACACTTTATGCAGTTATGAAAATGAAAGAGAAAAAATATATGATTATTCTGAATTAAAAATCAACATGCTTGGGTATCCAGGTGCACACTCCTGAGTGCAATGTTGCAGCAGCAGACCACGAACATCCACACAATATTTAACGAGCGTGACTCTAGTTTTGTA
This sequence comes from Vespa velutina, assembly GCF_912470025.1. NCBI lineage: Eukaryota > Metazoa > Arthropoda > Insecta > Hymenoptera > Vespidae > Vespa > Vespa velutina. Next base: position 2,080,163 of record NC_062206.1, read on the forward strand.
ATTAAAAATCTACTTCAAGAAAAGACTCTACTTTAAAACTTTCAAATGCAAGGACTCGACTTTAATTTAAAATGGAAAAAGGACTTGATTATAATTTAAAAAGAAAAATGCAATGACTCGACTTTAATTTAAAATGTAAAAAGAGGGAGGACTCGACTTTAATTTAAAATGTAAAGGAAGGGGACGACTCGACTTTAATTTAAAATGTAAAGGGAGGGCGACTCGACTTTAAATAAAAGAAAAAAAAAAAATGTGCAAGGGACAAGACCATACTTTAAAATGAAAAATTGACTCTACTTTTAAAAAACTCAATGACTTGACTTTACTTTAAGAAGAAAAGAAAATTGCAAAGACTCTATTAATTAATAATGACACTGCAAAAGCTTGATTCTAATCTCAAAGACCGTACGCGAGTGCGGAACGATGTAGCAAGGAGATGGAATGGTCCATCATCTCCATCCAGGAACATACTACTACGAGCATAAGTGTCAACGTGGTAAAAAGGTAAAGGGGATTTTGATAAGACCACAAGCCATTAACGAAGTGTTCGACATGCCGACCAACTTTGAAAAATGACTTGTAGTCGATAGTTGCCCTCTTGAGCCACAATTTGTGGGGGCCTCTTCAGCAAATAGCCTCTTCTTGCTTCGTGCCCTATTCACTGCATTGGAGCATTCCCTACGTGCGACGCAAGATAAGTTTACGCATCAAAAAACGCCCTACCGTTCGAAACAACACACCCACAAAAATTGACATGCCGCAGTGGATTATACTATAAGAATGAAATCGTCCCTAATCTAAACCGACCTAATCCCGACCTGATCTGACTTTACGCAACAAGACTCAAACCACTCGTGTTAACGCACGCATTGAACGAGACGCAATAAACGCAAGCTAAAAGGAGTTGGGAAGTAATCAACACATTCGCTGGTTTTTTTTTTTTGTTCTTTTCATTACTTAACCTAACGAGCGGTAAGTGCTTGCGACGTAAAGTATCGATTTCTTCTAAATAGTATAACCACTGAGGTCATGGCAAAATTCGCGAATGAGTCACCCCAAACGGCACTGACGAATCCCAACACGTATTCTCAACTGCGTTTTCTATTCTACCTGGGTGCGTCTCGATTTTCTAATCATCTTTATTTATTTATTTATTTAATGTAAAAAAATAAAAATAAAAATAAAAAATTCATATATAAATATTTGAATTAATCCGTAAAGCTATCCTAGCCTGTGGACACTCAATGGACTCAAAGAATCCATCAACTGTGCACAATTACACAGGCACATTTAATCGAATGCTCCAGCAGACATGATATTCATTCTAATCGTTGAACCTATTATAAACTAAGATTAACTGCTTGCACTTAAAAGATGAAATAAGTTTCGGTAAAAAGTCTAGATCCACGAGAATTGTAATATTTCCATTTTATACACGCAAGTATATTCTACTCTGAGCAAAGGCTCACACAAAAGGAGGAGGGGGAGAAGGTTGATAATGATGATGATGATAATTATAATAGTTACCACGTCGTGGTAAAAGTAGAGTTGTAAAAATGCTTATACAACTCTAATAAATTGCACACCGCATAAGGGCCTTTGAGCGACCCGCGGTAGAGCTGTGTTGACATGTAGGTATGAAATATGCATATATCTCGTATATATACATACACTTTATGCAGTTATGAAATTTCAGGATTAAAAAAAAAATATATAGAATCATAAATATTTAAAGAATCGCGAAGTGCAAGCGTTAATTTATAACTAAGTATCGAACGAGTTCAAAATCCTTTGCTAAGTTCAAAAGATATGGGATGTAATCTAATGTTCTCATTGAGTGCAAAGTTTTTCGAACTGTTCTGATACTGATACATCGCGCAATGCAAAGTGTCAGCAAAAAGTGTGTAAAAAGAAAAAAAAAAAAAATAGAAAAAAAGATTAAGAAGAATAAAGGATAATTCAGACATGCTGAAAGATCGTAAAATTTGCTGAAACTTCACGAATCCCCAGAGACAAGACTTCCCACTTCTGAGTGAGAATCGGATCCAGCGTCTTCCGGTCCCTACCTACTTATTTAAAATTAATTTTGACATTCACTCAGAAAAGGTATGCTACCTGCCTGCCTATTACCTATATTTAAAAAGTGCAAAGCATTCACACCAACACATACACTCCACGGTTCTCTCACATGCCACCAGGGTGCAAAAGCCTACACTAGAGAGTATGCCCCGGGACACCTCCGACACCCCAGTTCAAACGCGTATTGTTCTAATATATTAGGAGTACGTACCAATTGCTGTAATCGACTGCCATGGCTAATGATTATTGCATATATGACTAAAGCAAAAATACTAGTACATACTAGTATATACATGGATACTAGTAATAAATACGAGTATTTAAAATTTTCCACAGAAAAAAAATGTGGTAACTATGTAAAACGATATTAATACAATAAGATATTTATTTATTATTAATTAAAAAGTTATCGCGAAACGATGTACAATGCACCACCTAAAACGCACATACAAGTGCAAGGTACACCGTGCAATCACCAGCACGATGACAGCCGCCAAAAAGGAAAGAAATTAAAACTAAACCCACGCAGACTGTTTCTCACCCATACGAGTAACACCTGGGCAAACGCATAGATGAGAACGCAGAAAGCATGGGGGGGAGAAACGGGTATTAGTATAATTAGAGCTGAAAATCCTGAACTAAAAAATGATTAACTTATAAACTAGGCCTAAACGGGCTGTGACTCTACGAGTCTCATTGCTTACCTTATTAGCAAGGACTCAAACAAAAGGAGGAAGAGGGGGAGGTAATTGATGATGATAATAATTATAATAGTTACCACGTTGTGGTAAAATTAGAGTTGCAAAAAACCTTATACAACTCTATTACATTGCACACCGCATAAGGGCCTTTGAGCGACCCGCGGTAGAGCTGTGTTGACATGTAGGTATGAAATATGCATATATCTCGTATATATACATACACATTATGCGGTTATGAAATTGGATAATGAGAGAATATTTATTGAAAAATTTAATTTATTGAAATATTTAATTTATTAAAATATTTAATTTATATTAAAAAACAACCTCGGACGATTCCTTTCATTAAATGGCTGTTCTAATGAAAGAACGGGATTATGATCCACCACTTAACTGACAGAATCTATCCGTCGCGAAATGGGTTTATCTTCTTGCTCATTTATTGATACATCGATATATCGAAATATCGAAGTAATTCGCGATTAAATAAACTAAGAACGAAGCAATGCATGTAAACGTAAATCACGTTACAATGCTTTATTTATACGAAATCGGGTAAATGAATGCCCGATTTCATAACTAATATCGCGAGCAAACGTTAAGAAAGAAAAAGAGTGCTAATTAACAGCACTATCAATTAAATACACAAATCCGATGAAACAAGAAGATCCTATCCTGACATAATAATAATAATAAATTCATAAGAAAAAGAGATAACTACACATATAGGGAACCACTCGTTAAATAAGAACCAAAGGTCTTATTAACGGACACTTTTGCTCGTTTTGGACAGAAGACATTTACGAATACAACCAGAAACCCGTGCCGATATGGATCTTTCATCCTCAGCATGATGGGCACCGGAGGAACTTTAAATTTTTTTCACTTACTACTTAAGAAGTTCTGCGATGGCTCCAAAACACTCGTCCCCCTCGACGTAGGTCGAACGATGTCGTGAAGTTGGTTGATCTGTAATTAACAAATTGACACAAAAGAAGATTAATTATTTGTTCCATATCAAAGGAATATGTTCAATGAATGAAAATGATTAAAAAAAAAAATATATATATATATATATATATGATTTAAATAATAAATGAGAAGTAACGATTAGAATAAAGAAATATACTAACATGTGATTGTATCCAGACGAAGCGTTATATTCGTCGTTAAAGATGATGAGGATGACACTTTATATTCACACTTTCGACCAGTACAATATTTTTTCGCAACGCAATCCTCTTCCACCGGATTTGGCCGAAAATGTGTTATTATTCTAATAACGCGGCGAAAACAAATGATCCTTTTTTTAAACAAGAATATGACACAAATTCTTGTTCTTTGATTCACTAACGCGACCGAGAAATTCTAATCGGCGAACAACACTGACTCTAATTCGCGATTTTAATTGATTTTTATTAAAACAACCTGTTCGGTTGCAAATAATTAATAATACTTTTTCACGCACAAGCACTGACTCTATGATCGCATTGCGCGCGATCAACAACTGATGCCTTATAAACTAAAAAAAAAAAAAAAATGGACACATAAAAAATGTGTCATTGAATATCCTTTAAAACAAAACTGTAGTGTATTTTATAATAAATTGTATATTTTATAGAATAATTATATATAAATACTATTATCAATTGGTCCATTATTGTGAAATTGTACATTAATAAAATATATATTTAATAAATCTAATCTTAAAAAAAAAAAAAAAATAAAAAAGAACATCATTCACAAGATGTAACTGCAAAATTTAAAAACTATATCTAAATAATAAATTAGATCAAAACAAACGTACAATTATCGCGATGATATCTATTTCATAAAAATAAATTTGATCGCAATAAGGTTATGTTCAAAGAAATATATTAATTATGTCGATATCTATAATTAAATAGATATAGCATTATATACTACAAAAATACAAGAAACAGTATTATATTAATAATGATATATATATATACATATATAATATTTAACGATTAAACGTATCTTGAATTATATCTATTACTTTAATATAAATCACAGTGTAAACTATAATTCTCATTCTCTCATACTTATGGAAAAATAATGAATAATATTAAAAATAAAAATTTTCCAATACATCGAACGTCAGCCTTTCGCCCGACAGTGCTTACGTTGTACCATATAAAAAAATATGAACACCGTAAGCAATATCGATTACCGGATCTCACCACATGGAGGTAGCTGCGTATGGAGATCCATATTTAATTTGGAAAAATTGATGGAAAGAAACGAATAAATGCGCATTACGAAGATCTGTATACATTACTACGACATATATATATATATATATATTACATGTATATATATATTCTTTATAATTAGAGACCTACTTTTTTATTTCAAGTTGTCGATTTATTACAATGAATAAATCTAAAATCAAATTGTATAGGACTTCGTATTAAAATATTATAATAAAATATATATTCTTAAATATCTTTCCTTACTTGCTCTCGTGCTAACAGGTCTTGTCTCGTCAAGAACATAATCCGTACTAATTTGTATCGTATCCTTTTAACCTCTACGTACCGTGAATGATACACTCGCTCGGTCATTGATGTTTTTGTTTATGTACTAGTTTGAAGGACCTATTTCCTGGAATTCTGGTAAAGAGAAACAAATGTAAGATTAACATAGTCGATTGTTCACATCGACATTACTCAACCGTAAAAATTCCTGGAACTTCGTAGGCTATATGTTTATTATTCTTCTCCGAGTGTTACCTATCTCTCTCTATTACGTATGCGTTGTATTCTTAAAAAGAAATAAACATACCAGCACGTAAGACAAAGGTTAACAACTATGTACGTGATAAATGTATGAGATAGATATGTGCGTGTATATATGTGTGTGTGTGTGTGTGCGTGTATATATACCATACGCGATTTTTATACACGCGTATATATCTCATTATTAATATATATATATGCTATGGATATTTAGTATATATATTGATGATATATACATATATATATATATATATACACATGCGATTTTCATATATGCATATATATACTCATATGAAAATCGAATATAACAGAAAATTCGATAGTTCCAGATAATTTAACAGGCGATTATTAATTAGAGTATCGTTAATAAATAAGATAATTACCTATATCGTGAAAATAAACTCGAACAATCGAAAAAAGTTATTACGTAGTAGTCGTTACAGGAGACGCCAAATCGTCGATTTCTTTTTTCGTGGATATTTCTTAAACGCGATGATATCTCGTTCTGCAAACGATACACACAAGAAAATGTCTTTTAAGGAATCGATTGATATATTGGAAAAGGATGCACGTTAGGAAAAAAATTATGTTAATTGTTTATAATTAAGACTATGACGAAATACCGTACAATCTATCGAACAAATAAAAAGAAAATGGCGTGAACATTACCGGCAACGAAATTAACTAGGCCCCTACCCTTTCTCACTTCTCGCGCGAAAAATTAAAAATTTATTTTTCTATCTATTATTATGAATTAAAATATAAAATAAACTATTACGGCATGTTAATCGTCGAAAATTTGAATTATTAGAATCATAAAAGTTAATAACTATTGTTTAATTAAATAATTAATTAATATTAATTCCTATCGCATGTACGTAATTTCACACCCATACATTCTTAACTTGCTATCGTAAGTCAAAAGATATACATATAGATAATTATTAAATAATATAATGAAATAATATATGTATATATATGTGTAAATACTCTCTCTACATTTAATATGTCGTAAGATTTTTTATTTATAAATGTCTAATAATTTTTGATTAAAAATTTTTCATGATTTATCTAATACGTATATACTTTTAAATTCAACGCACGAGATCATCTCTCAAATTTTTCTTTATGTCTTCTTGCACGTTCTTGAAAATCTTATTATAATAAAAAATTAACAATTAAAACAAAAATTACATTTTCTTACACTTTTTAATAATGCATTATCTCGAACATATTAAAATCGCGAGAATAATCTTTTACTTCACTGATACAATTTTGTTTCTGATTGGTCGTAATCAGAATTGTATGAAATCAAACTTTCTGATTGGTTCATTATGTAAAGAAGAAAAAGAAAAGTAGTTCAACGAATTTCTTGAATTTCAATAAAAATAATTCAAATTAATAAATAATTAATATTCATATCGGAATTTGTTTAAAACTTATGTCAAATTTTTATATTTATACATATGCATTATTTTATATTACACATTTATACATATATACATATATATTATACAAAAGATAATAACCACAAGTATAACCTAATTTCAACAATATGTTAAACTAAATAAATTCAATGTAGGTATAATATTATTCATACATATAATACATTATCAATCTTAATTTTTTCAATATAAAATAAAATTAATTTTTTATTAATTAAATATTATACTCCATTTAAGTAAAACTCTTATTATTATTATTAATTAATGTAATAAAATTTTCATTTATATTAACATAGTACTTATTTCAGCATTGAACACAACACCATAAGTCTTCTTTATTGACTGTGGAGTCACAATTTAGCGGCTTTGAATAGCTAATTAGGATCATTATGGTTATATTATCGTCTTATACTGATATCATCTAAAAAGTTTAATTAGGAACGCGGAATCATTAAGTCTTCTTTCGATTTTGTGAGATATATTACAGATATCGAATGTATTTAATGATAACGAGCAGGTAATTGCTTCGATTATTTTTTTTTTTTAGAAGTAACGATATTTATATTAAAAAAAAAAAGATAAACCCGTAGAAATAGATCGACGAAAGTGAGATTTTTTTTTTATCAAGCTGCGTTATAAAAGAAAAGTTAAAACTTTAATTAATTATTATTAATTTACGTATGTATCTCTTCTAAAAATAGATTGCTATATATTTTTTATTATTTATATAATTAAAAAATCTATATATATGCGTATATGTATATGTATATACATATATATATATATAGGTACTCTAGATTTTACTAATAAGGTATTGTATTAGTATCAAACTCCATTTGATATAAAACGAAAAAATATACAATCGTTAAGTTTTAATGAACGATCTCATAGCAAGGAAGTCACGTGAGATTGAACGATGATCGGAATTTGTCGCGATTAAGTTTCCACAGCAAGTTTCGTTACGAGAATAGATGCTTGAATAGCTCGAAGGGATTAGAGAAACGCGAGATCATTATTTATGCCTTAGCTCGGCGCTATACGACCTGTGCTTGTTGCATCTTACGTCTACCTGTTTAAATTTATCATACGTCATGAGCTCTGCTGCGTGCCTCTTCGACTTTTACTGTAACGAGCTTCTCTAACTTTTACATGACCGATGTGATTTAACTTCTTTTTTTCTGTTTTTTCTTTTTTTTTCTTTTTTTTTTTATAATTGCAATAATATACATTTGTCATTTGTTCGAATAAAATAATTAAACAAATTTTTTATATCATCGTCAAATTCGTCAAATATGATGTAAGCCGAATTATAATTAAGTTTATTTATAATATATATACATATTATATATGTATATATATATATTAATATAATTATAAATATATATTATATAAGAAAAAAGTATATATTAAAAAATGATATATATTTTTATATGTATATGTATTAATTAACTATTAATTAATGTTAAATGTTAAACTTGATTATAATTAGCATTACAAAAAATGTCAATGCACATTATATACATAAGATTTAATATTGTTTATGTTGGATTTGTATCATTTATATTATATTTTTATGAACAATCAATATTTCAAGGAAATTAATTCCAACAAGTATTAAGATCATTTTGATAAGCATGAACACGTAGACGAGAATTAAAAGAGTGTAGGATCGAACACGCAGTATGTTGTGTAGACTCTAGATTATTCAGATTGAAATTCGCTCGGTTGGACGGATCGGTGGCTATTAGCGTGCGTAACGTCGTTGTTGCTCGTTAAGCTAATAAATTAAACGAGCCGCGTGAACGAGCGTTATAATTACGACGATGTCACACCATACGTAGTTCGCGCCTCGATGCCGATTATCGTTTGGACGACACATCGTCCTGTCTCCTGTCCTTTGAAATCGTCCGAGTGTTGATCACTTTCAATCTTTTTATTTTTTACGTTAATCGACATTCCGATCATATAATTTTTCTTCGTTATCTTGTATTTTTAGATCTATCTTATATTTATCTAATGAATTCACATTACATTTAATATTATTTATTTATTTATTTCATCGAAGTTGTTTCAATGATAAGAATATCCTTGGACGTTGATTAATTTCAAGTTGAATTTGACTTAATCCAAGATAGTTTTAATTAACGATTAATTGACAATTAATTTTTATTAAAGATATTTTAAATCTTAAATAAAACTTTTACAAGTGATATTTTAATTATTAATTTAATATCCCAATGGATATTAAAACTATGAATTAACTTGTACAAGGATATTGTAATTCTTGTAATTAACTCTTTTAAAAAGAATATTTTTTATATATTCTTAGAAAAAATATTCTCTACATTAGTTATTTGAAATAAATGATATGAAGAAATTGAATGAAAGACAAATCATCATTAGAATATCATTAGAAAAAATATTATATATATATATATATATATATATATATATATATCGATCTATCTGTTAAGTAGAACAATATAGATAGATCGATCATTGGGTTAGAATGTCAATAAAGTCAATAAATTTTTATTTTATTATCCAATAACACGAGCTATTGTTTTTCATGGATAATGGATAATCCATAAATATACATGAAAATAAATTGTCTCTCATTTTCGTCGAAGTCCAAGATCTCATTTAAATACAATGCTTGTATATACTTTGTATGTCCGATGCATCGCTAATTGCGAAATGCGATCGATCGATGTGGATCGTCGCAACGACGAATTTCGTCCGGTTAATTTTACGCGTGCGGATTCGCGTCGAGGACGACGCGGATTTATCGTCTTGGGGCGGTGACGCGAAGAGAAAACGAGATCCTACTAGAAATTGATTGAATATTTATGAAGCTTACGTATTGATTTATACCTAAAACGTTTCAGAGTTACTTTCATGAATATATTATTATCACGATCGATCTAAAGATTTAAATTATTCGAGCTTTATACATCGTGCTGCTGACATGAAACTTTATGAATAATTATGAAATCGTTAGATTCTAACGTTGCCGATAAAAGAAGCGAATAGAACTATATCGAATTCTAAAGATATTATTATTGTTATGCAACTTGTTCATCAGTGATCATACATTAAACCAAACAACAAAAAATTCATTTTTCATTGCACGTTGCACATTTATGAATAATAATATATCGCATAATAATAGTGTCTTATACGTGTGTACATACATATATACTTTTTTCTTTTTATGTCAACAGGATGTCGTTGCAACATGATAGGTTCGATCAGTACGACATGTGACATAGTAACTGGTCAATGTCAATGCAAATCTCACATAATCGGTAGACAGTGCGATCAATGTCAGGTGAGTTTTTTTTTCTCTTCTTTCTTTCTTGCCTTCTTGTTTTTTTTTTCTAAAGAAACATAAGTTTAGAAACTACCTACAACTTGTTTCGTAAGATCCATTTGTATCGGCTTGAAATTTCATCGCAGACAGATTATTGGGGCTTGACAACAGGAGCAGGATGTGTCCCATGCAATTGCGATCCCATCGGGTCTTTCAATTCTTCCTGCCAACAAAATACAGGATTATGTTATTGTAGATCTGGCGTGGCTAGCCCACGTTGCGATACTTGTCTTCCTGGTTATTACGGTTTCTCATCGAATGGATGTCAACGTGAGTTACATCTAAATATATTTAATTTTAATTTATTTATAATTATTATTAATTAATACCTTAATAATTCGTATATCTGATAATAATTTAAAGACACATTATGCAACGTTATATTACGATCATTTTAATATTAATTTTATTTTAATGACAAAGGATGCGATACCTGTGTGAGACCAGGACATATTTGTGATCCCGACACAGGGCGTTGTGTATGCCCAAGCTTGACCTACGGTGAACACTGTGATCGATGTAGACCAGGCTCGTGGAACCTGATTCCAGGAATTGGCTGCAAGCCATGCGCTTGCACTTTAGGCTCGATGAGATCTCAGTGCGATCATCGAGGCCAATGCGTTTGCAGGATCGGCTACGATGGCCTTAGATGCGAGAGATGTGCTAAAGGTTATTATGGTTATCCAAGATGTCGTCCCTGTGGATGCAACGCTGCTGGAATTCTCTCATGTGATGGAGAGATCTGTGATTGCGATGAAAATGGACAGTGCCCGTGCAAGGTGCATTTTCATATAGAAATATTTTATCATGATAATAATACGATTATAAAAGAAAAAAATTAAGTTGAGAAAAAATTTATTCTAATTTTATCTTCAATTCGGTATAATTCTTTTATAATTCGTATTTTTTAAATTAGGAAAATGCCATTGGCAGACAATGTAATCGATGCAAGAATGGTACCTTTGGCCTGGCAAAAGATAATCCAAAAGGTTGTACCGAATGCTTTTGCTTTGGTAGAAGCAAACATTGTCAACAGGCTGGTTTCAGCTGGGGATTGAGAAGAATTAAAAAACCTAGAACTCTTTTTATTAACGAATCGGTCAACGATATTATGGTGAGTCAAAAAACGATTATTGTAATATTATCATTAGAATTAATTATACACACACACATATATATATATATATATATATATATATATATATATATATATATATATATATATATATATTCGTACGTATTCATTTTAGATCACTGATTCGGGCTCGACTTTTGTTTATTCAAATAATGAATTAGATGTCATGAATGGTTTGACAATAATTCCTAATACCGAAGGGGATGTTATACTTCCAGCTAATTTATATTATAATTATTATCTTTATTGGAAACTTCCGGAAACGTTTTTACGCGACAAGGTAATGTTTGATGACGATTTTGTTAAAAAAAAAAAAAAAAAAAAAAAAAAAATGAGAAAGGAAAAAAAATTCTATGACTTTTCGTTTGAAATTCAAGGTTGCATCTTACGGTGGATTATTACGTTTTGCTACGTCAACTGATGGTGGTATATCATTGAAGTCGGCACATAAATATCCACTTGTACAACTACAAGGAAACGATAGGATCATCCTAGAATATTATTTGCACTCGCCTGTTAAAGATAATCGCTATGAAGTCAGGTATAACGATAATGATCTATTCAATGTGATAAGAAACTTCAAAAGGCGGTACATTCCTTTGTAGATTTCATGAGTCCTTATGGCAATTACACGGCAGACCAGATTACAAAGTTACCAGAGAGGTTTTGATGGTCGCTTTACAGAATGTGCAACATATCTTCATAAAAGCAACAGACAATGCGGACTTCACTAAGACGACGTAAGCTTAACAATACCATTTGACATGTTCAATATGAAATATTAAAATTATTCTAATCATATAAAATACAATATTATTTTTATTAGCCTTCTGGAAGCATCCTTGGAAGCTGCAGTGTTAACTCACACTCATTCTCCACCATTGGCAAGTGGCGTTGAGATTTGTCAATGTCCTCCAGAATATAACGGCACATCTTGCCAAGATCCAAGTATAGGCTTCTATAGATCGTATGAAAACACAACCGTCACATCTACTATAGTAATCGATCTTGTCGGACAAGCTAGACGTTGTCAGTGCAGCGGTAGATCGGAGATATGTGACAGAGAGACGGGATATTGTCAAGTGAGTGACTAAGATATTCTCTAACTGCTTGTCTTACATAACGAACCGTGTAATCGTAAACATGTACATACATATATAAGTGTGTGTGTTTGTGTGTGTGTGTGTGTATGTATATATGTATATGTATAAACCTGGGTAATATTTCATGGATATCTATGTTCTTCTCCGTAGAATTGCAGAGGCAACACTATCGGTCCAAGATGTGAGATTTGTGCGGATAGCTTTTATGGACATCCTGAGATCGGTGGTTGCAAACCTTGTCCCTGTCCACAGATTGATAAAAGATTCTCAAGTAGCTGTGTCGTTCGTGCTGATAGTGAACCAATTTGTCATTGCAAGCCTGGTTGGTGATTTATTATTTAAATATGATTTAACAGTTTAATAAAAGAAATTTATATAAATTTACATAGATAAAAGAGAATAAAGGATAAATAATCAATGACAATAATCAACAATTCTTTTTCAATCGATCATAAACAGGTTACACTGGTAGAATGTGCGAACGATGTACTCACAATTATTATGGTTTCCCTAATCTACCCGGTGGCCAATGCATACCATGCAATTGCAATCTAGCAGGTAGTACCAGCGACAAATGCGATGAAAAGACAGGACAATGCAATTGTAGACAAGGTTCAACTGGAAGAGATTGTTCTCAATGTACAGCTTATCGTCACGTTTACATCGATAACGTTTGCACGTGTAAGTGATACTAGATTAATAAATATTTCATTTGACTTCTCATCAACATTTGTCTGATTAAACTGATGTTAATGATTTTCAGCATGTGACGACAATTGTACCGGACTTTTATTGGACGACGTAGATGCAATGATGGAAGAACTTGCAACTGGAACGTCTCACATCGCTGATGGTTATGTACCTCCTCCCTGGGAGGAACTAACTTATGTCGAATCTAATACGAGTCTTCTACTAGACCAGTTGAAGCTGCAAAGCCAACTTAAACAGAGAATGAAGAACGTGCCCTGGTACGAATACAAAAAGCTCATGAAAAACGCTGAAACTTTGTTAAGAAACGTACGTACTTAACTGACCAATGTTTTAAAATGTGAGAAACACTCTTCCTTAATTAGATCAATTCATGATAGTGTATATATGATTGAAAGAGAGAGAATTACTTCTTTTTTTTTTCTTTTGTTTCTCTTTCTTTCTTCTTTTTTTCTTTCATTCATAATAGAAATTTTCTTTATATATATATTCTCGTTGATATCAGAAAGGAGATCTTTCGTTTTTTTACAGGCGAACGATCATGCTAATCGTGGCACTTTGTGGAAGAACAAGTCGAACGATCTGAAAAATAATATTTTCAGTGCACAAATTGAGATTAGGAATCTTCACGAACGTATCGAAGGTATCGTATTTTTAAATTCTTTTTTTTTTCTTTTTTGTGGAGAGATCATAAGGATAAGGAGTTTGATTTCTTCGATTAGTTGATATATTGTATCGTTCTTTCAGACACTATCTCGCGATTAAATTCTTATGGCGATGATAACAAAAGGGTTGAAATCAAAAAAGTCTTGGAAATGGCAAAGACGATATTGCACGATCTGAAGAATGTAAATTTACCAAAGAAAACTGTGAAAATTCAAGAATTTATCAAGTAAGCGATTATAATTCTTTCTTTACAATTATTACTTATTAGTTTTCTCAAAGTATAAAAAGATAAATTTTAATTTGATAAATAGAAACACCGAGGATTATATCGAATGGTTAAATTCAGTCTGTAATTCAACGGAATCAATAATGATAGCTCAAGAAGACACTGATGATTTCACTTTGAAATTGAACGATATGAAAAAGATCTTGGAAGAAACAATGGAGATTTTATTTACTTACGACGGTCTTTATAAAAATATTAATGAAACATACGTGGAATTTGAAAATGATTGTAATCAAATCAATGCATTCGCAAAAGAGATCGACGCAATAAACGATAAAATACAATTGATCGACGAAGCGAAAGGATTCATTATCGACGCACAGAATGATCTTCAAGTTAGTATGAATTGAGAATTTAAATTAATTCAAGTTTAAACGAGCAAATATTGCAATGTGTATTTTTTTTTTTTTTTTTTTAGGATCTTCCAGAACTGAAAAAGAAATTGTCCTTTTGGACCGATAAATTATATGAGAAAGAAGAAATATTGTACAGATTGAATTACGAATATAATGATAAATACGTTGTTCCAGCGATCGAACATGCGAAGAATTTGTCAAATTATGTGGACGATTATGTTAGGTAGGAAAATTATTCTTTTTTTTTTTTTTTTTTTTTTTTTATTATTATTATTTTTTTTTTTTTTCTTTTTCTATAAGAGCTCCATTTTCATAATACTCGCGTTACTCTAAATGTGAATCAACTCTTAACTGATAAGATCGAATAATTTTTAAACTCTTACGTGCGAAATCGATTCAAATGTTTTTAATATTATAGTAATAGCAATAGATACAAATGATTTTCGTCTTATCGGTAAAGAGTTCATTATTTTCGAACGATATATTTTATACTACTTTGTGTAATTGATGCTCGATGACTTGATAAAGTGCAACTCGCGTTTCTGCCAAGCAGTCTGTTTTCGGAGACACGCGACATAGCGGCTAGCCCGCTGAAGGCGAGTCAAGCTTACAAGAACATCGTTGATAGCTTGACAAGAGCTAATGATACTGCATTAATGGCAAAAGAGACAGCCGAAAATATAAACACTCAGGTAACAACATTCCAAATATTTATTTAATTATATTTATTAAAATTGAACGATATATTTCATTATTCATATCTTATATCTAATAATAATATTATATATTATTTATTTTAAAGAAATTAACAAAATAAAATTTACATAATTGTAATAAAATGTTTTTATCATTTTATTTTTATGGTTACGTTCTTATCACGAAAGAAAAGGAAAAATAAACAATTTAAAAAATTATTTAAAAAATCGATTTTATTATAACTATATTATTGCAATATTTAAATAAATAAAGGATAAATTGCACTTTAAAATGGTGGTGGTTTCAAGTCTCTACGACTTTTCGTTCCGGAGATATCATCTCCGAAAGATTTCCATTCATAATTCGTACAATACAGCTGTTCGTAGTAATAGTATAGTAATAGTAATTCAGTCAGCTGAGATGCGTAAATTCTTGGAATTTATATAGGTTAGTGTGTCAGCGAGTTAATTTGAATGAAATTATATAGGTCAGTGTGTCAACGTAAATATCTCCGGAACTAATAATCGTAGAGATTCGATTAAAATACCGTTTTAAAGGTCAGAATTTTCTCTATTTTTTCAGCCTATTGTTAATAATTAATCAACAATTTGTTATAAACAATTTATTATAAACAAATTTTTAATTCTAAACTAAATTCATTTTATTTTGTCAAAAAATTCAATGATACATGATTTTCAATCATTTTAATTATTTCAAAAAAAAAGTTAGTTATCAATAAACGAGTTTTGTAAAATTTCTGTCGAGTGTCACTCGACAATCATTGGACTCCGTAGATTTGACTAATCCGTAGATTAATTTTTTTTATTTTCACTCATTGTTTGATTTAATAATTAATCATACTATGAATGAAACATTGTCTAACGCATGAAATAATGCAGAATTGTTTTATATAGATTTTTCCAAATGGAAAAGAATCGATATCTATGTTGGACAATTCGATAGATGTTTTACGTGGTTCAATTGAACAATTAAAAAAAACCAATGATATGAAGGAATCCGTCGAAGATTCGTCGAACAAAACGGAATTACAGGAAGTTGCTGTGAAACTTTTAAAAAATACTTTAAACAATACTGGTATACGTGATAATAAAATAAATGTAAAATTGAGAGAAGTGCAGAGTGAAAGCAAAGCGTGTAAGTAAATGCATGTAAATATTAAATAAAAATATTTTTACTTACATAAAATTAATTTTTTTTTTATATATATATATATAACTTTCAGTGGAAGAAAAATTAGAAAAAGTTATGCAGGATAACAATGAAGTTTCGGAGTCAGTGAACGACATGCAAAGATTAATCGACGATTACAAAAAAGGAATTTCCGATAGATTGCAACCAAAATTCCAAGATCTTAAGAGAGAAGGAGATTCGAAGATCAGTTTGGCTAGTGAAAAATGTAAAAAAGTTAAAAATAATTAATCAACTTTAATTCTTAATAAATTATATCATCAATTTTTTTTTCTTTTTTTTTTCAGTATCAGAGGCTTTGAGTAACATCAAAAAAGCAGATGCGAAGCTAATAAGTTTATCAAATGCTGCGGTGAAACGTAAAAGTGTTTTCGACAAATGGAATGATACGTTAACGTCCAAGCTACAAAATCTAAAAGACAAGATTGCCGAGGCTAGAAATACCGCTGAAGGGGTAATAATCATTTAAGAAAAATCAAATGTTCTTTATTTTCTAATTTTTTTTTTTTATCTAATCTAATTTTTTAATCTTTTAGATTCGAATTTCGGTAAAATCGGTGGAAGACAAAAAATGTGTTAGATCTTATAGATTAACAACTCTTCAGCCATCCTCAATGACAAATATAGTAATGACTTTTGCTATTCCCGATAATAGAAAAGATGGATCTTTACTTTATTTACCAAGCAGTATCAACGTACGTTCTTTTTAATCTAAATGTTTTATCAATTTTTATACTCCAAATGACAATGTTATTTCTTCTGTTATTATTTTATAGGACGATTTTATGGCTTTAGAAATGATCGATAGGAAAGTAAAATTTTTGTGGAATGTAGGAGGAGGTACAGGTATTTTAACACATCCTGAAATTATCGAAAGTGGTAAACTCAAAGAAGATAGATTTTGGTATCGAATCGAAGCCGAAAGGTAGATAAATATAATATATCTTTATATTTACCTTATCTAACTCACTGGTCCCTTTTTTAATTTTTACAGAATACGAAACGTCGGTAAGCTCAGTGTTCGAAAACAATCATCAACAACTGGAAGATATCTTCCTGTGATGAATTCAACGAATCCAGAATATGGACGATTCGATATCATCAGTATGGATCGTGTCTGGTTAGGAGGCATACCAGAATCTCAAAGAAGACCTGTTGAAGTCACTGCTGTTAATGGTTTACCTGCTTGTGTTCATCAGGTCATTCTCGATGGTAAACCTATTGGTTTGTGGAATTTTATTACAACTGCACCAGATATGGCCTGTGAAGCTTGCATGGAAGGGTAATTATTAGAAATAAGTGATTATTCCTTTTGAAATTGTTTATTAAGGATAAATATTTTCTTATTAATTTATTCTTTTATGAAATAGAACTGAGGATATCAGGGATGACATAGCTTATAGCTTTAATGGTGAAGGTTATGCTGTTAGAAATAAAGTATCATCTGGTCCTTACAACAAATACACGTTTGGTGTCTCTATCAGTTTCCGTACATATGATGAAAATGCTTTAATCTTCTTAGCAATTAATGAAGATAACGTACGTATATTTTAAAATATATATATATATATATATATATATATATACATATATATATATATATATGTATATATATGTGTATACTTACAGAGTCCCAGAAATGAAATTTGTTTTCTACTTATTTAAATTTGTTTGCACCCAATCGATAGAACCAACATATCATGATATTTCTTCGAGAAGGAAGAGTCATTCTTCACATTGGCTATGGTGGTAACGTTAGCATGGAAATGTCCTCCACTTACAAATACAATAATGGTAATTGGACAACGGTAGATGCCTTTAGACAATATCAATTACGTAAAAGCATCGAGAAATGTAGTTTAAACGTCGGTGAAGAAAATGATAAGAAGATGGGAGCACCAACACCTCAGCCTAAAAAAGAAGATATTCCAGATCTAGCAAAAGCTAAATATTACTTCGGTGGTGTACCACCTAGTTTTAGAGCTGAAAATATAATACTACCATCTCAAGTATCATTTCTTGGTTGTATGTCTAATATTATTGTACAAGAAGGCTATGATCCTATGGTTGAACAGTATTATGGTATTGAACCAACTTGCGCGAACAAGGTTATTATTTGAAAAAATTAATTTTCTTCTTATTAATTAATTAATTAATTAATTAATTAATTATTATTATAATTATGAATTATAATTAAATTTTAGCCATTAAGAATAGTAGGATTTTATGGAGATGGTTATCTCGAGCATTCCTCTTATACTTTGCGTAAAATAAGTTCGTCTATGAGTTTCTCATTTAGAACTTTACAAGAAGATACTATATTATTGTTATCCACGTTCCAAGGTCAAGAAGAAAGATTATACAATCCACAAGACATTAATGAGGATATAACGGTAATAATAATTTTTTGATCATTTTCTTATTCGACGAATTTTTTTCCCGAGAATCTATTCACTCCGTTAATGCGTATTTGTTCTTTTTTTTCTTTTTAGAGAGAAAATTATTATTCCGTCTGTGTGATGAAAGGACAAGTTGAAGTTCGTTTAAATGCTGGCAAAGGAGAACTCGTTCTTAGATCTAATAATACTTTCAATGATGGAAGATATCATACTGTTACGATTATTAAAAGAAGAAAGGAAGTTGAGTTGAGGATCGATGATGCTTACCAAAACACTGGAAGATTACCTAGCAGTGCGGCTATTAAAGCGCCTGATTCTAATGGCGGTCTCTTCTTTGGTGGACTTCCAGCTTTGATTAATAATACAAAAATGGTGGCTACTAAAATTCCTCTATATGGTGCAATTAAAGATGCTATCTTCAATGATGAGTAAGTTCTAAAAAAAAAGAAAAAAAGAAAAGAATTGAAATTTATATATATATAGGAAATTTTATAAAACACAATATTTTATAAAATTCTTATTAAATAATTTTGTCAATTTAGAATTTTAAGATTCGACGAAGTCACGTCGTTCGATCATGCACTGATTGGTCGACCAGGACCTAGCATGGGTAAAGATCTCCCTAATTATACACCTTCTGCCTCATTGTCAAGGGGAATGTCTACTCAGCCTGAGGGTTGTCAAAAGGTTCCATATTATTCTTTGGAACCGGGAGCATTAAAATTTGGTGACAAATCGCACAGCCATACTCAGCTCTATTTGAACTTCAAAAAATTTTGGGAAAAAAAATATACCATTGAGTTTGACTTTAGGACTTATTATCCCAATGGTCTATTATTTATTACACCGGTAAAGTGATTAAAATAATGAAATAAATAATAAATTGTGAAATATTTTTTAAGAAATACAATTAAACATATGTCTTTTTTTTTTTTTTTGTTAATATATATAGGGACTTAGATTAAAGCATTATTTGATGATCGTGATTAGAGATGGACAACTTTTGCTTCTTGTCAAATGCAAACAGAAAAAAGAGATCTTATTTAAGACACCATTCAACGATGGAAATTGGCATCACGTTGTATTGAGCCACGATGAAAGAAGGCTGACACTTGTTGTGGATACACAAACACCTCGTACAATCAAAGTACCTAAAAAGATTGGATTAGCTCCGATGATGTATATTGGTGGATTACCAGAAAGTGGTACTCCATTACCAGAACAAATTGTGGTGAAATTGGAGACTCTTAAAGGATGTATAAGAGGCTTAAGAGTTAATGGAAATATCTATGACATGGTCGGTTCTACCAGTCGAGCTTATAATGTTGGTCAATGTTTTCCTAGTGTAGAAAGTGGAGCTTATTTTCAAGATGAAGCTTACGCTATTTATAGTAAGTAAATTTTCAATTCACGTTTAATAGACGATCATGAACGTATAAGTTGTAAAAAAATTTTATCCCTTTTCTCAGAAAGAAATTTTGAATTGGGAGCAGTATTAGAACTTCAGCTAGAATTTAGAACTTCAGAATTATCAGGAGTTTTACTTTCTATAACTGCTCCTAGTGGCTCTCCATCCTTATCCTTGGAATTGAATAATGGTAAAGTGATCATGTCTGGTGATTTGGGAGATAGTAATCCATTATACGTGGAACAACGATTTCCTAGTCCATATGCTATTTGTGACAATCGTTGGCATCGTATTCAAGCTGTTTATAATGATGAAGAATTAGCATTAAAGGTTGATGATCTGGATCAAAAATATGGATTGCCTACTAATGTTAATTATCATTTCATGGAATCCACGACTTTAGGTCCTCTTTATATCGGTGGTTTACCAGGTAGTCAAAAATATAATTTTATCAATGTCATTGAATTACTTCAAACATTTTTAATACATATGTATATATATATATATATTAATATTTTTAGCTTCAGCTATGAAAGGAACGTTACTCACGCGAGATCATTTCAATGGATGCATAAGAAACGTAATGATAGGAGGAGAGAGACGAGATTGGACAGATATGGCTGAGCTACATAATATACATTTGAGTTCTTGCCCGATACAATGATGTAACATGTATTAGATGCAAATTTGAAGTGCATCGAATCAATCCAAAGACTGTTACGAGGCAGACGCGCAACGTAGTGACGAATGTTCTTATGAATCCTTTGATAAATTAATCGTTAAATACAGAGGTAAGTGCCATAACGCGACAAAGGGATTAATAATCCTTAAGACGTAAGACTTAGCGAAGCCAAAAGATGCTAAAATATAAAATCTATTAAGCTCTAAAGTTAGTAGGAAACTTGATATCAGTCTGCGTTTAGAAATCATGGCACAAAAGCTCGTCACACAATATCCAAAATTGTGTAAACAGTAATTTCAAGAAAAAGAAAAAATAAAAAAAAAAAAAAAATATATATATATATATGTAATTAAACAAATCACTGCCCAGTGTTGGACAATATTTAATTTAATTAACGATTAAATGTTTACTTATATTAATCATTGATGTTTTAAACGTTTACATGTTAAAGAATTAATCGATAAACATATAAATTATTTGAATCATTTTATTCTACGTACGATTATAAAATTATGTCGAGCGTTACTTGACACAAGTTGTGTAAAATTAATCTCTATTGTCACTTGACGATCATTGACACACTTTTACATCTTATCGTAGAATCATCCATTAACGAGCTTCTTTGAAGACCATTAAATTTTTTTTATTGTTTTATCATACAAAGCAGAATCACTGACTAACTTACTCCGTATATATATATATATATATATATAGAATCACTTATCGTTTTAATTAACTTTTTAAATGTTAATAAGAAAATAAGAAAAATATATAATAAAGCAAATATTTATTTCATGGCAATGAGAACTTAAATTGTTAATCATTAATTCAAGTAATGATTAAATTACCAATTTAATCTTTAATTGCAATTGATAATTTGAATATTTTCAATGTAATCATTAATCAATAATTGAATTAAATAATACAGAACACTGCCACTGCCATATAGAATAATTACAAATACATTTATAGGATAGACACATTGTAAATCAGTATTTAAAGCTATTATTTATTACCAATGATTTATACATACATGTAATTATGATTTCAATTGAGCATACTCAATGCACTCGAGGATTACTATTAATTGATAGCATTTAAAAATAAGTAGAATTAACTAAATAAACTGTTTTATACTTTTATGGTGGTATTAACGTAACAATTGAATTTAATACTTAAGTAAAATAAGATGTGTAATTTAAAAAAAGAAAAAAAAAAAGGAAAAAAAATATTCAGATAATATATCCAATGCAAAGGCTATATTTATCATATCAACAAAAAATTAAACCTTTGTAACAACAACAGTGCCGTAAAAAAAAAAAAAAAATAAAAACAAAGTGTCCTTCCTTTGTGAAATTATATACAATTAGAAACGAAAAGAATATTTGGAAAATATTTTAATATTTGTAAGATACCACCTTTATCATTCGTATAGTCATTGAATTGTAATATATTATACATATATATAAAAGAATTAACAATGATACTCTATTATAAAAAAAAAAAAAAATAAATAAAAAAAAATAAAAAAATAAATAAAAATACACAATGTCAAAATATATTTATCCGAACGTTTAATCAACCTTTTATAATCCATTAATAAATGGCATACAGTGAAGTTCCTTTTTTATATAACTAAAATTAGATGAAGTTGTAAGAAACCATTGTTGAAAAGGATTTTTAGATTTAATTATTTTTTTAAAGTGCTCTATTAAATTCTTGAACTTTGTAATTTTAGAATCTTCTGAAGAATTAGAAGTACTACATGTTTTTTTTTTTTTTTTTTTTTTTTATTTTTTTGTAAAGAAAAATACTTGTTTTTTCCTGGAGACCCACGGACTGACAGTGAAATATTCGATATTCAAAATAATACGCGTATGAAATAAGATTTTATCCTGATTAAAAAAAAAAAAAAAAAAAAAAAAGACGCACAAGAAACCATTCACGAATAAATCTTCGTGAAAATTTACTCATGGTCACAGAATACTCTTCTATTAATTAATTAAACAATCAATCATTCGTATCTTTCATCCACGACATGATCGAGCTATCGGAGGGACTTAAATAGTAAGTGAATTTTTTTCTGAGAGCTCCAAAACACTCGTCCACGATTTAGATCGAAATTGAGGATAAATGATTTAAGGGTAACTGATTGAAAATAAAATAGATCGACATCGAAATTGAATGAGATCATTCTCTTCATTAATGCACTGATACTAATTCGCGATAATTATTTATTAATGAACCCAGTCATTGAATTTACTTCGCTAAACTCAACTGTCTTTTATAAATACAATCTGTGTGGAATTGTTAATAAAAGGGGAAAAGCTTTGTTAACAAACACTGACTCTGATCCAAAAACATTTGTTCTTTAAATTGAAAAAACGCGAACGAACAAACCACCAACGCTGCTTCTAGTTCGCGATATTTTTATTTTAACGATATGAATACTCGATGTACTTCATTGCTAAGCGCGCGATTGCAATGAAGTTCTGAAACAAAAAAAAAAAAATAAAAAAATAAAAATAAAAGTATAATAGATATAATGAAGAAACTATTGAAAATATGTGAAAATGTTTCATAGGAAAATATACATATCTTAAGTCTTTGCTGTTGGTCCACGATATTCTTCCTTAAGATGATAAAGAAACCCATGAAGAAAATAAGAAACTACAAATGAATTTCTTATTCCAATTGAAATTTTCATGTGTGACTAAAACAATCCTGATTCTTCATGACGATTCTTTTGTCCTTTTTATTTATCCCATGCAATATACTCGATTTCTCTTTAGTCTGGTACATCATTCCATTGATGTCTTCTAAAAACAGAAACATCATTAATATCATCGTTATATCGAGAAATTATTGAAAATATTTGATATGTTAGATAATTATCTTAACTACGTAGTTATTGTACGTCTTGGAAGAAGAGAGCAAGCTTCGATGTTCACTCGTCGAGATACAAAGGAGAACTAACTGGGCTCGATGATAATAATCGTTCAAAGTCAAATCAAGAGTTTATTTTTGTTGACATTACACATAGCTCGACGATCGCTAGTTAAAGATTTGTTATTATTGGAATTTTAAATAAAGATTATTTTTTGATTTATCGCGTATTTTACTACGAGCTTTGTTACGTTTAATCGAATATATTATTGTTTATATATTAATTCAATGTATTTCGATTATATTATTTATCGTTTAAATAATTATAAAATTAATGAAAATATTAATTTTCAAATTGTCACGTTTAAAAAAGAAAAATTTCTATGTTGTTGTTATTATATTATAATAGTAGAATTATTTGTAATAATAATATAAAATGTATTATTATTTTTACGGAGGAAGTTACAAAAATAATGACATATATATTTTCGAATTTTTGGAAAATATTTAATATTTATGCATAATAATTATTCACTAATAAATTGTTCTCGAGAAAGAATAGCATTTTTGATAAGGAAAATGTTTTCATTTAACAAAATAAATCTTATTCAATAATTCGAAATATCATTTTCTCATTTCAAACTATCATCTTTAATCTACATTAAAAATATAATTTATTTAATTTCCGAGAACAAGTTATAAACGTTTAGATGTTTAAAATATTCTATGGAATCTCAAATATAACATAAAATCGTAAAAGTTAATACTTAATACTTAATACTTAATAATTGAGAAATAAATTATTAATATCTACCATATATATATTTAATATATCTATATATAGGACTGTCTATAATCAGCAGTCATATTGTCACAAAAATGCTTGATTTGTAATAGGAACACATGACAATAGTGGAGTTCGTTGAATAAAACGCGCGAAAATATCGTTCAAAGAGAAACGCTAGATGACGCCATGGGTAGTAAAAAAAATACATTTTTTAATCATTTAGTACCAATCCTAACGCTAGATGGTGTTAAGAATATTACAAAGAAAGTTGGCTTTACTAATATATATGTATATACTTAAATTATTAAACGTTCTGAATAAATTTTTTATAGTCTATAATTAAATCAAAAGAACCATAGAATTAATATTTACATGTCCATAATTTATACTTAGGAATAATATAATTAAAATTATCAATGAGTAATATACTTATATTTAGTACGTTACTTAATTAATACATCACTGAGGTATTAATTGAAAAATTATTGGTTATAAAGAATACTTTATAAACATTTTTGATTTTATATCATTTCAAAGTTTATAGAAGTTTTGTCACATCTAAATATTTATATTTTATAAATAGCAAAATAATAATTATTAAATATACAATGTATTTAAGTTGTATCATTTAAAAGAAAAAAAAAATATATATATATATATATTTAATTTATTCCAATATCTATAAAGAAGTTGTCATGTTCTGCTCGATAATATTATATCTATGAATTAAATATTACATATTTTGTATATTTTTTTTTTCTTATAACACATATTATTGTTATTTGAAAATATAATTAATATGAATTATAATTAATTTATTCTATCTGTTAAAAAAATTAGGTTATTTTCTGCATGTAGTGAGCACTTTTATAATTGAAATAATCTATATATATATATATAATACAAAGCTCACTTCAGAATGACAGCGTCTTTCAGTTCCATTGCGTACTAACGAAATCAAGCCGTCAAAATCAAAATGGCTGAGCTGATAGGAATACCATTGAAGAAACCGTCCGACGTAGATATTATTAAACCATTAACAAACGTTATTAAATCGACATACAGTGGTGGAAATAATCAAAAGGATTATACCGAAGCAATTCACGATTTAAGTGTATTAAGGAACAACGCATTATGGCGAGCTTTCGAAAAATACGAGAGTTCGTTGGAGGTTATTTACAAGTATGACTCATTCAATTTAATTATTACTCTGATTATATCGTTTCATGCAATATTAATAAAGAGAATCAAAATACAATAATTTTAATAACAATATACGAATTATCTTTCTAATATTATATTCTATATTTATTATTATTAAAATAAATTATAAAACTGACAATGTATCTCTGTTCAAAGCTGTTTAATAAAAATGATATACATATTTTTCAATATATTTATATAAATTAATTGTTTGCAATATAAATTGTCATTTGAAATGATCATTTAAAATTATAATGCAATTTTATAATATTATGATTTATAGATTATTTTGTATATGCGTTAATAGATTTATTACATATGAAAATTGCATGGGCACCATTATAATCATTGTTTTCAATTAATCATTTTTAAAATAATATACTAGTGCATATATTGTATACAAAGAAATACATGATTCTTTTTATCTTTTTTTTTTTTTTTGTAGTTATTATGACCAACTATGTGCTTTAGAAGGAAAGATACCTGCACACGAATTACAAATACCATTTAAGTGGAAAGATGCCTTTGATCGTACTATTTTTGGTGGAAAATTAAGTTTAAGTAAGTATTATTAAATTATTCTTTTTACTTGCCTCTTATTTTTTATATAACAGATATGAAAGTTACCACTTAAGTTATAGATAAGATAAGATTTTAATTTTGATTATCATTATATCTTTCGAGCTAACATACATATGCACAATAAATTTAATAAAATATTATAATATATATATATAAAATTGGCAAAGTTTTTATATTTAATTAATTTAGCAGAGATATGATCAAAATTGAACGAAATTGTTTTATATATCATTTATTCTTATAATAAAAATTCACATAATATATTATTGTTCATAAATGTGCTTATTGTTTATAGCAATTAGCACTTTGGCATATGAAAAGGTTTGTGTACTCTTCAACATTGCTGCATTACAAAGCTCTGTTGCTGTAACTCAATCTTTGGAAAGTGATGAAGGATTAAAACTGGCTGCTAAATTGTTTCAAGTTAGTTTTTTTCTATATCTACAATTAATTATTAAGATGTATACATATATATATATATATATATATATATGATTTAGTTTATTTATATTTGATCTATCATTAAATTAATAATAATTTTAGCAATCTGCCGGTATATTTAATTTTTTAAAAGGAAATGTAATGATGGCTATTCAACAAGAGCCAACTCCTGACATTAGTCCTGAAACATTAGGTGCATTATCCTCATTGATGTTAGCACAAGCTCAAGAAATTTTTGTCCATAAAGCAATTCATGATTCTATGAAAGATGGCATTGTTGCAAAATTAGCTGCACAAGCTGAAGAATTATATGCTGATGCCTTAAAGTTATTCCAGAAAGAAATTTTCCGTGCATTTTGGGATAAAGAATGGATTCCATTGGTAAATACTTTATTTATTTAACATACTAATATTTTTATATTAGATAATTAATTTATATTAGACAATTCTTTTTTTTTTTCACATTTTATTATTTTAGATCGCAGGCAAGCAAGCTGGCTATCGTGCTATGATGGAATTTTATCAGTCGCTTGTATGTAAAAATAATAAGAATATAGGAGAAGAAATTGCAAGATTAGAGGTAAATTTTATAATTATTATACAATTTAATATGTTTCATCATTAACAAAAATATATATGTATATATATATATATATTTTTAGCATGCTGTGGAATTATTTAAAGCTGCTCAACAACGATCTAACAAGCCTAATTTATTCCAAGATTATGCTAACAAAGCACAAAGGAATTTAACTGAAGTTAAAAAGGATAATGATTTTATCTATCATGAAAGAATTCCAGATGTTAAGAGTTTAGAACCAGTTGGAAAGGCTAATGTTGCAAAATTACTTCCATTGCCTGAAAGATTCAGTTCAAATTTTAAAGGTTTCATTTATTTCTTTTGTATTATCTATTATTATATTACGTTAATATTTATATTGATTTCATATATTAAAAATGTTTTATGTTTATAGATCTCTTTACGGAATTATTGCCAGTTGGTGTGCATCAAGCTTTATCGTCTTATGAAGTTCGCCGCAATGAACTTGTTAATGCAGAAATATCTAAACTACGAGAAATGACACAAGTTCTTAATAGGTACAATTATTAAAATATAGAAAGACACATATTATTAAAAGATTATTATGTTAAGATACTATTATAAAATAAAATATTTTTCATTTTACAGTGTGTTAGCAAATTTAAATTTACCAGCAGCCATTGAAGACACAAGTGGAACTGAATTACCGCAATCATTGTTAGAAAAAGCAAATTATGTACGAGAAGGTGGTGGTAAGGCAATTTTGGAAGCATCAATGAAAGAACTTCCAGAATTATTACAACGAAATCAGGAATTATTAGATGAAGTAAATATGAAATTTTATTATAACTATTTTAACACAATTATTTAATCGCTTATCAATTTTATTTTTACTTTTGATATAGTGTGAACGAATGCTTCAAGAAGAACGTGAATCTGATGATCAATTGAGAGAACAATTTAAAGAACGTTGGACAAGAATATCTAGTGCTCGATTGACAGAACAATTTATTGCCAATACACGTAAATATCGTGAAATTATTAATAATGCTGTTTCTGCAGATAAGGTAGTAATACTTTCTTAATATATATATATATATATTTAATCTATAATAAAAATGTATTTTATACTGATGGAAATTTCTTTATTATCTTTATCAATTAGGAAGTTCGTAATAAATATGAAACTCATCGAGAAGGTATGGAAATCCTAAGTATGGATGAAAGTCAAATATCTATGGCTGTCCCTAATGGTTCAGCAGTACAAGAAAGTAATATAGTGATGCAACTAAGAAAATTGATGGAAGATGTAATATCTTCGATTGTACAATTCAATTTATGTTTTTATTTATTATACATCAGATATAAATCAAATTTACTTTTAGGTAGAGACACTGAAAGCAGAACGTGATGTAATTGAAAGTGAATTAAAATCAGCTACAACAGATATGAAAACAACATTTTTAAGTGCTCTTGCCAAGGATGGAGTGATCGACGAACCAAATATATCCGTTGAAAATATTGGAAAATGTTATGGACCTTTGCAAAAAGAAGTACGAGAAAGTTTATCTTGTCAAGAAAAATTAATAGCTGATATTCAGGTATAGTATTATGGATATATTACACTTTAAACAATATCTTAATTTAATTAACGATTAATGTGCTAATTTCAATCATTAATTAATTATTTCATTGATTGCTGAATTATTGACGAACTCATCAGTAGTATTATTTTCATTGTACTTTTTTTTTTTTTTTTTTTTTTTTTTTTTATTTATTTATTATTATTAAGGAAAACAAGTGAAATAATTCTGATTTTTACAGAATGCTCATACAAAGTTCACTAATGAACAATCTGGTAGTGGTAGTTCAAGAGAAATAATGCTTTGTAAATTGGCCTCTGCATTTGATGCATTTAAAGAATTAAAGAGCCATTTGAATGAAGGAATCAAATTTTACAATGATTTAACGCAGGTAATATTAATTATTTTTTTATCATAAGTGTTTATCATCATCATTAACTAAAGCATCTTCAGATGTATAAAAGTGAAATGATCTTGTTTTCAGCTATTAGTCATTTTCCAAAATAAAATATCGGACTTCTGTTTTGCTCGTAAGACTGAGAAAGAAGAATTATTAAAGGATTTAACCACTAATTTAAGTCATACCGGTCCAGCCACAACGCCAAGTATTCCATCTCATCACGAAGGTAAAAGAATAATCAAATTTAAAAAGATTTCACTTCAAAATTTTATCTTTATTATAAAGTAATGAAAAAATTTCTTTTTTTTTCATGTACTTTACAGCAAGTTCGAGTCAAAAACAATCTAATCCAGAAAATCCGCAAATGCCAAATTTACCATACCCTATGCAACATCCAGGAGCTATGCCTGTACCATATGGTGCAAGTCCTATTGCTCCGTATCCAACTTATATGCCTCCACCTATGCCAGCAACATATAATCCATATGCAACGATGCCATATCCCGGGCAAGGTATATTAAAAAATTTCAATTTATGAAATATTAATATTTATTTTCTTTTATATAATCAGGTTTTATCCTTTTTTGTTTTCCCGTTTTTAGGTGGTTATAATCAAGCTTTACCTCCAGGTACTTATGGTGGTTATACTGGTTATGGTAATTATGCTACATTACCTCGATATGGTGGTTCAAATCCACCAGGACAAAATCCTTGGTGAATTAAAAGTCTATTTACAATGGATGCTGTGATGGGAATTAAAATTCATATTCTATATTGAATATATTGAAGCAACAGAGAAGTTATATATATAATTCTATTGTTTCCACAATTATGTTATTACTAATATTGAACGCAAGTGAAATATTTTATAATTAAGTTTTAAACAGATTAAATTTTCTTGTAATTAAATAATATTGTTAACATTAATAGAAAATTATTGTAAGTATTTTTCAATGTATATTAAATGATGCCTTGATTGTCGCTTCGTAAAATATTAATTGCTTATTTGCAAATCATAAATATATATTTTTTAATGTAATATAATTATTAGACAATTTAATTTTTAATAAATTTTTTGTCGAACAATAATTTCAAACTTCTTTTTTAATTCCGAACTCCTCTTTATGTAATATACTGCTTACGTGTAAATAATTGCAGTAATTATTATTTAATTGATACTTTATTATTAAATAATAATTTTTTAGTTGTTCTTTTCATCGAAAGAAATTAATTTTGAGAGTGATTAAATATATTCATTAAGTGTTGTTTTATTCATTATTGAGATTATAAGTATTTAAATACAAAATTAATTACATATAATTAAAAAACTCTGTCGTAATTTCGATATTACATTGGCAAGTTTTATCGTTTTAAATGTGCCATATCTTTTAGAAATAACAAAAACGTGTGTCATATCCTTTATAGATAAGAAATTATTATGAATATAAAAGAATAACTGTGATGTATGAGAGAGTATTGATAGAATTATATTCTTTATTACATTACAGAAAGAAACTCACTTGCCCCTCTGTTAGAATAGACTTTATTACATTTGTAAAAATTGTATTATTTTAAATGATTAATTATATTAATGAATGATTAAATAAATACTATAATGGGGATGCTTATATACATATATATATGTATATATATGTATATAAAGATAAAAAGAATTAATATTCATATATAAAGAATATGGAAATATACACGACAAACTGATATCTCAAATATAATTTTTATAAAATATCTTTTAATTAGTTCATATATTTTAAATATTTATTGCTCGACATGTATTATTTTTTGCTGTAAAATAAAACTTATTCATATTATCAGATTAAAGATTTTTTTGTGTAATATATGACTACTTTAAACACAGCAAGCATCCACATTACTTACACAAAAATGTGATCATTTTGTGTAACTCTTTAGAAATATTATGATTTATATTAATAAATCAGCATAATATTATATGTCTAAAAACTAGCATACACACACACACATTTTTACAAGTTCTCTAAAGAACAATATTTGTGAGGGCAAATAAAAATATTATTGTTGTTACTTTTTTTTTTTATTACAGATGTACCTTAAATGCAACAATTTTGTTAAACCACGTTCATATCATCTAAAATTTACCTTCTTGTTTTACTTTTAACGAAACTAATAACGAATTCTTTTTTTTTTTTCTTTGACATCTACAACTAATTAATTAAACAGGGATTATATGTAATACGTAAAACATCGAATATTTTAATAGAACCGGTAGTCTCAATTATTCGCCTTAACTGATTTTTTAACCAATGAATGTATACATTACAAAAGATTGATTGTGTTGCTGGTCCTTAGACTTGCCTTGTTACAGGAATGTAGAACAGCACATTTAGAATATTATATGAAAATGGAACTACATATTGTTTTTCTTTAACATATATATGCATATTAATAAACTTGTCCTTTTCTTATGATAGTCACTTTCACTTTAGAAAATATTAAAACCAAATTGCATGATATTACTTTATAATTTTTTCAATAGAGACCACCTGTTTGTTCTTGATATACCTCAATTACATCATCATTTTCCATTTCCAACTGAAAATAATTAGTCGCCATCTAAGTTCTGATACATATTAAACTTTTTAATCATGATATACTTAAATGGAGACACACACTTGTTTTTCTTTTTCTTTAATTTTCATATATTAAATCGCATAAATTACCTGCTTTGGTGTTTCATCATCATTAATTCTTTTACCATCAAAAAGAAACCTCAGCGATGTCATAGGTACTCCCTAATTAAAATCAGAGAAGATTATAAAATTACTTTTATCGTATACTATAATATTTTAAAATATTACATTGAAAATATTATATTGTCAATATTATATTATGGAACATACAAAATACAAATGTATATATATATATATATATATGTATATGTACATATATCTACACTATACCAAAGTAAACAGATGTATAAATTTGAAAGATTTCCTGAATAAAAGGAAAAGGGGAATATTTATGATTGAAATAAAATGAGAATAAAGAAGGTAAAAAATAAAAAAGAAACACTAACCACACGATCACTGTACGATTTCTTAAGCTTGCCCATTTGGGTGGTCATCTTTACCCTAAAGTGAATTTCGTTGCTGTCCTAAAAAGATAATTCACGTAACATTGAATTTGCTATATATTACTGAAGTAAAAAAAAAAATAGTATGGAATAATTCTCTATTCTTACATTTCCGACGACTTTTAGCTTGATGTATTCAGAATTCGCGTCTCCTGGGCCGGCTTCAGGTTTCTGTTCCTAATTCGCAAGGTTAGATCGGTTAAATTCGGCCAATCAATTAAATAATTCACAATGCATCATAAATATTACATTGTTAATGAAGAAATCAGAATTTCATTTATCGAGAGAGAGCTTACCTGATTCTCGGACATGGTAATTAATTAAGAGTATAATAATTCTTGACCACGCGCCAGAACAGTAACTAAACACAAGCACGCAATATGGCGGCGCGCTTTTGTCAGTTTCACAGCCTTCTCTACTTCAAAAATAAAAAATTTTTAACGTTTCGTATATTTACGTTCTAAAACGCATGTTATAAAGTGCACTGATTTTGCAGATAATATCTTTTCTCTCTATTTATATATAACGTACAATTTTCTAACTCAAATTTAGATTTTTAACAAATATCCAACTTCGGACTTATCGATAATTTCAATAATAAAATGATATTTAGAATAGAATATTAATTTAATATTAAATGAAAGTAATATTCAAGAATGCCTTCGAGAACCTTACCGTTGTAATCACTATAATCGAATATGTGTTCTCAAAAGCTTGACGCGCTAACGGATCATTTGTATTGTAAACTATTAAGCCTAATACACAAGTATTTTTATTGAGTGAGATATTAAATTATTTTAAACAAGTCTATCATTTATTCTACTGTTCCTAACGCGCGATAATTATATGTTTCATAATTAAAACTTTTCTTTTGTTTCTAATTAATTCAATTCATTTGAAATACATAGTAGTTTCTTTTAATATTCGAAATATATACACACACATATATATATATATATATATATAAATAATTTTCATAGTATAACTCCTTAAACTTTAGATCGGCTAATAGTTAAAAATCTTATTTTACATTTTGATAAATAAAATTGGTGTTAACAATTGTCATAATGTTTCATAAAGTGAGAAATTATCAACAAACATTTTAATTATAAAACTATTCTTAAAACATATGATAACGTAATAATTATTTGTATATATTTATTTTATAGGTTATATCACGTGTGTGTATTCGAACAAATCAATTAAACAATATACGTTTTTTTTCACCAATAATCGAAACGAATACTCTAGAAAAAAGTATGTAAGATTATTATTTGTTTAATTTCTGTTATGTGTATTATATCTAACAATATATATAATATATTATATATTGAATGAGATATGAAATATGATATTTAAATAAATTTTTATTAATATTATTTTAGCTATTAACCAAATAACATTACTTGGAAGAGTAGGTGGAGTTCCACAAGAACGTGGAACTGAGAAACATCCCGTAGTGATTTTTTCTATGGCAACTCATTTCAATTATAAATATGAAAATAGTACATATATATGAATTTTTATAAATTTAATTAGATAGAATAAAATGTGATATATATCACTTATTTAATACTATTTGCAGATGAATTCATTCAAAAGACTGATTGGCACAGGATATGTGTTTTTAAACCTAGTCTTAGACAAAATGTAACTAATTACTTAAAGAAAGGACAACGCGTTTTGGTAAATGGAAGATTAACTTATGGCGAATTTAAGGATGATGAAGGAAATATAAAATCATCAACGGCTATTATAGCAGATGATGTCATATTTTTCCATTAGTAATAATAAAATAAAAGATCTTTTGTAATTTTAAAATATTTTAATTTGAAAAAAGAATTGCCCCTTTTTATAATTTTAGTTTTAAAAATTCATTGATGTGTATACATTAATGAATTATGAAAATATATATGCGTTAAAAGGTAAAATGTATACATGTAGAAAAGAGAGAAAATGATATGATAAAGAAAGAAATATTTGAAATATAAATGAGTTTACATAATTAAATAACACTTTCATATTTTATGATATTGCATATATTCAATATAAGCAAATGACACATGCATATTATAGAAATAAATGTTTAAAAGCAAAGATTAAAATCTTTCTTTTTATAATTCATTGTTGAATGATATCTCTATCGAATTATATAGCCGAGACAGTGGTGATGTCGATTAATCGACCTTAACATTTAGAATGAAAAATTACAAGGTATCTAAAATGTTGCGATGTATAATTTATTGTTGGAAAGTGCTTAAACAATATTTAAGTCATTGCAGTATCCATGGTGTTAAATATCTTGTTTCTGAGAATAGTTTATATATCGAACGGTAAAATAATTATAAATAATTATTATAAATAATTTATAATAATAACATTTTCTTTTGTACTTTGAAGATTTTTCTGGTTATTCTTTTGTGTACTGAGTTGGTGGGGTTGTACTGTAGTGATCAAGGATAGTATCTATGAATATATTGAACACCCAGTTGATGTTACAACAGAAACATTATATATAAATTGGGAAACTCCATTTCCTTCAATTGCAATTTGCATTAAGCATTCTAACGAATTAAGAAACAAATACAATATTAAACAGTAAGCTCATAAAAAAAATAATAATTTTAACAATATATTATAATAATATTAATTTTTTGTTAAATATTCATCATGCTTTTTTTCTCATAATTATCACTTTATATAGATTACCATCAAAATTGGAATTTTCATCATCTGAGAAAATAGACGATATTACTGCTGAGGAATTATTGAAAGGCTATCAATCAGTATACTTATCGTTATTCTGCTTATTTACAGATTTAAAAGATATATATATATATATACATAATAATAATAATAATAATATTTTTATAGTTGCAGATACAATGTAAAGATATATTTGCTAATTGCAGCTGGAACAATATAAAATTTGATTGTTGCAATGAATTCAAACCATTGAATAAAACCGGCGCTGGTTATTGTTACGTAGTTAATTCTCGACATATCAAACCATACGACAATTCAAATATTAAATTTTGGATTAATCGTACTACTGAAAATGGAAATCTTGTGATTGATCTTATAGTAAATAAAAAATCAAGTAGTTATATTCCTCGATTTGTTAACGTTCGTATTTTCTTTCTCTTCTCATACTAATTATTTAAACGATCATATATACATTGTTATACAATATATAATTATATAATGTAGGCATATATATTGGATAATTTACAATTACCAAATGTAGCTACTTTGGGTGAATATATAGTTCCATCAATAAGAAAAGGACAATCTACTCGAATTGAATTTTTAATGATACCTATTTTTAACGAACAATTCGTATCATATTTTTCAATGAAACAAAGAAATTGTCGATTTAGTCATGAAACTGATAAAAACAGTATATTCGAATTTTATAGTAGCGATACCTGTGCTATCGAGGTAAAAATTTTTAATAAATATTATAAATATTATATATATTTATATCTTCATATTTTTATCATTCTTTTAATAGATATATATACAAAAAATGATTGAGTATTGTGGCTGTGTAAGTTTTTATTATCCTGCTCCTACCAACGCAAGAATCTGTAATTTAACGGAATTACAATGTTTGTCTGAAAATAAAAAAGATATTTTATTGCTAACAACTATAAAAGAAAGATGTTATCCTCAATGTGAAGAAAATACTATGAACATGTAAGAAGAAGTCCTATCATATATATTTTTTTTTTTTTGTTAAATTAACAATGTAATGATTAATTATAATATAATTTTGTCTTCACAGATACCATAGCAAGCCCATTCAGTTCAATCATATAGATAATGATGTAGCAAGAATGGATTTTATGTCAGTATCTCGCCCCTTCTTACAATATCGTCGATACGTCGTATACAGCCTTTTAGATTTGATAGGTAAATATGTTCAATTAGATCAAAATAATATTTAAAATGAATGAATTTTTCTGTCTATCTCTTGCAACTGCAATCAACATTATTTGATCTTTTGACAGAGCAATATGTCATTCTGTAAGATATCATAAAAAGAATTTGTCAAGAACATAAGAATATCTTATCAAAAAATATTTGGAAATTTAATGATAATATACAGTGTGTACGTAGATTAATGGAAAATTTCTTTACGAATAATCTCTAATGTAAATAATAATTAATATTTTATTCAGTTGCAGTAGGAAGTGCTCTTGGATTATTTATGGGCGCTAGTATTCTCAGCTTCTTTGAAATACCTTATTGGCTTTGTCTTCGTCGTGATCAAATCATATGAATATGATTGATTTATTTCGAATTTAAAGTATCAGATAACCAAGAAAATTCGTGCCAAATTTAATCAATAAAAATAGATAATATACAAACAATGGCAAAATATGGAAATGCCACGTATTTTCTTGATTATCTGTTATAAACATCTTTTTTTATAAATAAACTCAGATTAAACCTATACAATATAATACAATTTTAATTTAATCATAAACTCTTATCAATAACTTGGTACAGTAAAGATCAATAAATCACTGTTAATAAAAAATACGAGTACTGTAAAAAAAAAAAAAAAAAAAAAATACTTTAACATATTGCATCGAATATTGTCTGTAGTATCCTTATCGGTAATTTAAATAGGAAATTATCATTCATGTAGAGGTAAATATCTCATAGCAAAGTTTCAAAGTAAACAGATAGACATATCATAAATGCATCATATTCGTGAAAGCTTTATTCAATGCTATATAAAAAGGAACATAATAGGAATCTACAGGAATTAGAGAGAGAAAGAGACTGCAGAGACTGCAGAAACAGCAGAGAATGTCTAATAAACAAGTTCAAATTGTATCTAATTCTGATTTAGAATATGAAGAAAATTTAATATCCAATCAGAATGTGTTTCATCATTTGTTGACTGCAGAAGATATTCAAGAAATAATTTATCGTGTTTTTAATAACAACATTGAAATCATAAACTATTCTCTTCGACCATATTCCAATGGTAAAATTGGCTTTCTTGGTTCGCATCAAAAACTTTGCATTACGACGAGACATAGGAATGAGAAAAGGACATTCATCTTTTTTGCGAAGATAATACCATATGATGTACCTGATCAAGCAGATTACATAATAACAAAAGGTATTTTCAATAAGGAAGTAATATTTTACAATGAAATAATACCAATACTATATGAAAACTATCAAGGAGAACGTTGGTCACCAAATTGTTACAAAGTAAAAGATAATTATTTAATATTCGAGGATTTACAACGAAAAGGATATACAATGCGAAACAAACTCTTCAATGAGGAACTTATTACTGCAGCTTTGACAACAATTGCACAGATGCATGCAGCATCATTAATAGCAGAAGATCGTTTGGCAGTGCCTTTGAATAAAATCTATCCTAATGCGTTTGAGGAGAAAGGATTTATTTGGGCAGGGCAAAATAAACAATGGATTGATGCTGGAATTAAAGTAGCTGTTGAAATTGCTAAAAATCTTGGCCTTGATTCAACCTTGATACCAATAGCATCACCAAAAATCATGGAAGCCATTCAGTCTTCTACAAAGAAATCAAACGTGATTAGTCATGGTGATCTCTGGGCTAACAATTTGATGTTTAATAA
Organism: Vespa velutina; assembly: GCF_912470025.1. NCBI lineage: Eukaryota > Metazoa > Arthropoda > Insecta > Hymenoptera > Vespidae > Vespa > Vespa velutina. The sequence continues at coordinate 2,118,354 of NC_062206.1, forward strand.
CGATGAACCTCCGAAGTGTTTGTTAATTGATTTTCAAATAGTCAGATACTGTCCATTAGCACACGATGTATCTCAATTACTTTATCTATGTACATCTCGTAGTTTTAGAGAAACACGCGAAAAAGATATGTTGAAACATTATTACAAAGTTCTTTGTGAGACTTTAAAAATTCATCAATTTTCTGGACAATCTCCTTCTTGGTCCGAATTACTTCAAGGAATAGAAGAACAACGTTTAGGTTCTTTGATAACTGCCATGTTATATTTTCCAACAGTTTTAATGGATGAAAGTTTGAGTACCCAAATTATGAACGATTCTAACAGATATTTGGAATATACTTTTAATGATAGAACCAATATTGTGATCGGTCATATGAAACAAAATTTGGAATATAATAATAGAATCACGGAGACGATTGAAGAGTTAATTAAAATTGCTAAACGTCTTAACGAATTACCTGTACCATGTTGATTATTTAATAAATTAATCTTTTTTTTAAAGATCTAATAAATTTTTTTTTTTTTTGTAAAAGAAAACGTTTAGACTTACGTGTATTTAATTTTCTAAAACTTACCATTATTTTTGTATTTGGGTGCTCTACGATAAATACATCTTATTAATTAAAGACTTTAATATTATTTAAATAATGTATACAAAATATGTTTTATTTTTCAATAATTTCTTCGTCTGGAAGTATCGTTGATAAAAATGACCAATTATGATGAATTAATCGTATGTTTGATTCATCGATATTGATATTCATTGGAATTGGTGATGGTTCACGTTTTATTGTTTTTACATGTTTAATATTGTCTTCGTTTTCCTCTACTTCTTCATTTTCTAGATCATCAAGATTATCGAGATTATCAAGATCGTCCGATCTAAAAAATATATTTCATAGAAATTTACATTTTCTTTTATTTTCCATGTATTTAATTATTTTTAATGTAATATATATAATCAAATTTTTAATTTTTAATTACCTTGAAAATTTATCATTCGAAGATTGATCTTTTTGCGATAGTAAAGACATTATAAAAGTTGCACAAAGCATTTTCATCGGTGGTAACGTATGAGCAGCGACGTTAAAAAGCTGATAAATAAAAAAAAGAAATGAATTATATTATTCTTCTTAATAAAATATTATTTAATTTAAGTATTTAAAATCAACTAACTGATTAATATTTAAATGTGTAATTCTATTTATAGAAAAATGCAAATTTTAAGTTGATATGAATTGTATTTAAAATATCAACAATACGATGAAGAAAGTAGTAACATAAGTAGTATGAGAAAAATAACATCAAGAAATATAGTAGAATGAAATTGAAAATATACTTTACTGAGACCATAATGAAGACAATTATGGTTGGTGTAAAGTACACGTATTAATTCTTCAAATCTCTTTTCATAATGATGCAACAAAGATACTATGATCTCATTCATAAAACGATAAACTTAATCTTATCTCTCTCTCTCCCTCTCTCTCTCTCTCTCTCTCTCTCTCTATATATATATATATATATATATTTATATATAAATATATAAATTGTGTTGGCAACTAAGTGATTGAAGATTTTGTTTCCGCAATGACTTAGTTGCCAACGGAATAGAAAATAATTAATTTTAAATTATATAAATGATTTTTTATATTGTTATATTCATATTAAATGAAATAACTTTTACCATAAATTAATCTTTAATTTTGTTATTTATATTGTATTAATTATTGGATCCTATGTAATAATAGGATAAATTTAAAAAATATCTATTAATATAACATAATATATCTATTAATAAACACTTGTGTATTTGATTGATAATTTTCAAAGAAGGTAATTTCTGAATTGAAGTTAATATACAACTGGAGAAGAATGTTGAATGATGTGTTTAAGAAATTTCAGGAAAATGAAGGTATGGGTTATGAGATTATAAGAAGATGGGAGTTAAAGCCAAGCAACTCCTATATTAAAATCATGGCAAGATCACTTTTTAACGACAGTTACATCGAACGTTGAAACTCTATCATAAATTATAATAAATACATTTTATATACATATTATTTATCAATTCTTATTGTAAGATTTTGACTTCAATTGTTGTTTGTTTCATGGTGAATATTTCAATTGAAAAATTTAAGAAAAGAAAAGAAAAGAAAAACAAAAAAGAGGATTTATTTTAACTTAAATATTTTTTTGTGAGAAGATTTTGCCAGGATATTATTTTCATAAAAATGAAATTGTTTGGAAAATATTTCTTCTCTTGCTTTTTCATATTGACGTTAATAATAATCATTACAAATGGATCTTACTACTGATAAGGAAACGGTAAGTATTTTTTATCCGAAAATCAATTCTTTTCAATAATTATTTATAAAATTTCGTTTATAGACAATAAAAAACATGAGACAAATTCCTCAATGGAATTATTTACGTTATAGAAAATTTAATCTTATACGTCGTTATCGAAAATATTTATCAAGAAAATATTGAACTGTTTCATGTTTTTATATATATATACATACACGCGCGTGAGCGTGCGAATGATATAAGAATTCTGTAAAAATAAGCAACTTTTATACTGTATGTGTGATGCTATAATGTGAGATATAATTATTGAATGAACTTTTATACATATATTTCTTACCTCATCTGTTTTTTCTTTTCCTGAAATACGGAATGATTCATGAAAGAATGAAATGTTTTCTTCCTTATTTGATACAGTCTGAGATGCTACAAAATTACTGAACGGCGTTAAAGATATATTTTGATTTCTAGAGAAAATTTCTAAAGCATCTCCTATTTCGGATTCCGATTCCAAAGCCAACAATTCCTAAATATAAAAATCAATTATTAAATATATCTTCATTTTATTATTAAAATAATGAGAGAATAAATATTGTAATTATTATTTTTTTCTTCTCATATTTATATATACAAAACATACTTGATTTGAATCTATAAAATATAATTGTGATTTCTTTTGCCATAACTTGTAAGAAGAATCTTTACTATCTTGCAAACGTGGTACAAAAACAGCTCCTAATATTGAACTATCAGTTTCAACGATTGATTTTTTTACATATACTGGCGATGAATTATGCGGACTAAATACGTACACTGAAAAGAAATAAATAAAGAATTAAATAATAAATATAGTCATAAAAAATGATAATACTTACATGTATTATCTACTGTGAAAACAGCCATATAAATAGATTTTGGATCGGCTGTAAGTTTCGTCACGTTTAAAGAAACACTCCACATAATACTTAGAGATAAGATATTCCAGACAGCAATATGTTTATCCGAAACAACGACAATAAGATTGCAAGCTTCCTGTTTTCCAAATTCAATGCGCCTAACAAAAAATACAATGTGAAATTTTTTCTTTTTTTTAATATATCACGCGATAATATTTTAATGATATGGTATTACATTATGGTATATGGATATTGACTATGCCTAAGGCTACTTTTCAAAGTACATGTATCGGGTTCCCAAATAGTCAAAGATGAGCCAAAACCAATTCCTAATAAAGAACCATCCATAGAAAATGCAGCATCTGTAGCTGATAAATCATGGTAATTTCCTGTACCATAACAATGCCAATGCTTTGTTTTTTCTAAAATAAAATAAATCATGTTTATTTCATAAAGACAATAATATTCTATTATATAAAACATTTCTTACTATAGATTGATGTTGGCTCTATGAGATTCCATAACTTAAACTTTTGATCTTTTCCAGTAGTTACTACTAAGGAATCTTCATCACCAAATAATGAGTTTGGTTGAAATTGTAAAGCATTAATTCCTAATTCATGTGGAAGTTCAACTGATGTATTTAATGTAAAACTGTTGGAGTTCATAATTAAATTTAAATTATATAATAATGCAATAGTTTATATTATATATATATATATATATATATATATATATATATTATTTATCTACATTTATATATAAATACTATTTAACTTACAGTTGTTTCTTCATGTCAAATATCCAAAATTTTAATCTTACTTCTGGAGTTGAAATTTTATCATCACGTTCTTCTACCGTAGCCATCCATGTACCATCGTGATTCAAAGCTACTTTTGTTACTTCTGTGTTTAAAATATTTACACTACGTTCTTGCGTTATAAAATTTTCAGCTGTTATGTGAATCTAAAAATGGAATATATAAAAGATTATATCTATTAAATCCTTCATAAGATGTACTTGCATATTTTAAACACACACATATATATATATATATATATATATATATATATATATACACAAACTAAGTAATATAATTACATTATATAATAGACTTTTTGTATGTGTGCTATAAAACTGAACATGTCCTGTACGACTATTTAAAACAAGGCTATTTGTACGTGGATCTACTACAAGTCCTGCTGGAAATAAATCTTTACAAGATAATGCAATTCCCCATGTAAAATTTTGTATCACAGATGTCAATTTTCTTTGTGGATTTACAACAATAATACCTGTAAATAATTTTAATGTGACATTAAGAATATATTTATAAAATATTAATACATATATTCAATTATATATTTTACCATTATCTAAAGTGGATACAGCAACATAAATATTATCTGGTGCAATAGTCAAATGTTTAATTGGTGCTGGTAAACGAGGTAAAAATGATTTTTCTAATGGAGCTCCAATAGTCCATTTTACTAACACACACTCTCCACCACCAGTGTACATATGAACACCTATAATACATTTATGTGAGTTAAACTTTTTCTTAATGAATTATAGTTGAAATATTTAATAATTTAATAATTACCCGTTTTACTAAAAGCTATCTCTGTTACAGGCAATGTATGCCAATGATATACTGCTGTATGTGGCCTAGTTAGGAATAAATTTTTCCATAATACTACACGTCCAGTTGAATCTCCTGTAGCTACACATTCATCTTCAGGATGTCCAGCAATACATGTTGGTATCCTACCTGTTTTTCCTGTTTTATGCCTAATTTTATATAAATATATATAAATTTATAGATACGAATAAAAATTAATTAAATAAGAAAGTATACATACAATTTGTCAACTAAATTACGTGAAGGATTTAATATGTGCAAATCAGTATCATGAAGAACCGCTACTAAATTATTTCCATGATTTCCTATTATATCAACGTAATATTCAGGATTTTTTATACTGAAAAAATGTAAAATATATTATTTTTTTTTTTTTATTACAGTAATTAATTTAAGAAAATACTTACAAAATAAAAGTAGTTTTACAACACTTTCCATCTTGCAAGTCAAATAATAGCAAATATATCTTGCTATTACCTTTCGTGGTATAAGTTATTAGAACTTGTGAAATTTCTCTATCAATTGCATTTTTATATTTTACAATATGAAAAGTTTTAACTTTGGTATGTTCTTTCGAAGAAAAATTTAAGTTCTGTAAAAAGTTATAAAATACAATTAGAATCTTTGATATATTGTAAAACTAAATATAACATTATAAATTATATCAAACTATACATACTAATGTTTTTGTAATAATGCCACTTTGGCAACTCCAAAAATTAAGCTGCCCATTATCTGTACAACCTATAACTGTATTAAAACCATCAGGATATGGAACAATACCACTTATTCTGCGACTTATACTCTCAAACTCTTGCACAAAATCTCCAGTTTGCGTACTGTAAGCTCGTAGGGTATGCTTCCATATGACATATAATGTTCTATCACAAAGACAAATTTCGTTTGTAAGTCAAAGATATTTTGTTAATTTAATAAAAGATATATCGATTTTTAACATTTTAATATATGTCATTATTAAGGCACTTAATAACATAACCTATACTTACTCTCCATCTTCAGAAAATAATGGACGATGATCGATTATACTTCCACCACCTTTTCTCGTTACAATTAAATTATCTACATCTAATCCGTTATTATTTATTGATTTAGATAATTTAATTGATTTCATATGCATTTTATCGCGTGTTATAAACTAATAAACAAAATCACATGTACAACAACCCATAACCTAGTATAAACTAATTACAGAGCTTGTCTCTTACGACGACAGATAGCGCTGTTAAAAATATACGCCTTCTGATTGGATGATAGAATTAATACTAATCCACCCAATCATATTTTTACGTACGAAATTCAAAATAATATTTAAAATTTGTTATTTTTCATATATAATAATAATAAAAGCATAATTTTTTAATTAGCTGAAATTTACAGATTCAAATTAATGTGTTTTAATAATATTAATAAATGACATATATAAATAGATATTAATATCTCATATCTACAAGATAGAAGTAGAATACGTATTTTATAATAATATCTAAACAGTAAGTTATAAATAGAAAAATAATTATTTTACACTATACAATATACATATACATTATTTAACATAAATATTACATTTGTTTATATAATAAATTTGTATATTCAATAGATCTATCAAATAGATACTATTAACATTCTACTCTATATGATAAAATGTCACCATTGAGTTTGAAGTCATACTAAAATAAATTTAACAAAAAACAAGAATTTATTAGTTTTGACCTAATCTTTGTATGGAAATCAATAAATCTGAGATTGTAATATGGCTTTTGATAATAATGTACAAAATGTTGCATTAACTTTCTGACATAATGCATCTGCAGATTTATCACCTAAAGCTGCTTGAGCAGAATTAACCCTACCTAATTGTAAGAGCAATACTGTAGTATCCTCAGCGAGTGGTGGAAAAGCAAGACATATTCTTGTCAATGAAGGTAATACAGGCATAAATAGAGATACTCGATCTTTAGCAGGCAATACTCCTAACAAAGTTATTAGAGTATTTATTGCTAATCTGGAAACACTTAAAGCTTTTGGAAGTGCATATTGAATTGCTAAATGTGAAGCTAAATCAACAGCGAATACTTGTTTTTCTGGTTCAGGTTGAGATAACAATTCAGGGATCCAATCAAGACAAATATGCATAGATGGGATTCCAGAAACAGTAATTGGTAATAACTCCCTTGGATATCCCTGCAAAACATGTGTAAATTTAAATGTAATACATTAAATATTTATAAGAGTTACTTTTTTTCTATATTAATAAGATATACCTGAAAATGGACTAATTTAGCCAAAGAAGGATCTGCTATAAATATTTGATGTAGGTATGAACAGATAACACTTCGAATTTCTCTTAAAGACCACATCTGTCCAGGAATTTGTCTATCTTCTTTTGTTTCCAAACACGCTTCCAATAAAATTTGTACAGCAGCACTTTCTTGACCAGCTATCAAAGCTGTTTTCAAATCTTCTCTCTCTGTTTCACTTGATAATTGACCAACTTTTTCCGTTAAAGGTCTATCTTGTGTATGTCTGGATAGTTGAGATCGTGATGCAGCTAATACTGCTTGTAAAATCCTAGTATAATAATTTAACATTGAGTTAACATTTGATTTTATCAATTTTGATATTTATTAATTGTTACAATTTACCTTAGAATTACTGACAAAACTGGAGCACATCTAAAAACTCTTGTATCACATCTTAATACTTGTAATGGATCTAATACAATATTTTCTTGCGTAAGAAATATATTCTTGACTACCATATTTTCAACTAATAACGTATTTATAGATAGAACCCATAAACATCTTGGCAAAACAGTATTTAATCTTAGCCATACTTGTTTATAAAGTTCTGTAAAAATAATATTTTCAATATAATTATATTTTTAATTATTTCTATAAATGTGTTATTAAGTTTTTAACAATTCAACTCACACACAAATGTGGTCTTACCTTGTATATATCTTGGAACCCTATCATTGAGTATAGCTTTAAAATAATGTATTATTATTTCTGTGTGTGGCCAAATATCTGTTGGCTTCATTGCCATCAATTGTCGCAATAATCTTCCTGTCCTTGATGGACATTTATTAATGTGACTAAATGCTTCAACAATTGCAATATCAGTAATCTTTGTACTTTCATAATTTACGATAGGAGAATCTATATTAATCATCTCATCATCAAGCCAATCATCTACTAAAGACAGGTGTGGAAAGTGAGTTGCCAATAGTCTAAGAAGAGGTGAGAATAAACCAGCATAATTCACTTGATCTCTCTGTACCTGTTGAAGGAGATACTTTATCGGTAGTTCAGATAAAAATTCAGTTGAGTATGATTTCACTTTTCTACCTTGTGATATAAATATATGCATATTGGATAATCTAACATCTTCATAAAGTAACAAGTAATATAACAATAACAATTGAGATGTCAGTGAAGGTTTTAATGTATCAATGTCCATATTATGCATTTCTCCTTCCACAATGTTCATCAGATTTTTCTTAAAATCAAAATTTGCACCAAAAACACTATTTTGAAATACTCTTCTTATTTCGTCTTCAGTAATTGGTTTGTTTGTGTGTTCTGATGTTTTATTATTTGTTACTAAAATAGAATTAACGTACACCTCAACTAAAGCTGGCAAAACTGGATGTAAAGGTGGCACACTATCACACATCTGTCGATAGATCCAATTCTTGATGGGTACTCTATGCTTTGCAAATGCTCTTGACTTTAATAATTGATGTATACAATGTACTGGTAAAAATCCAGGAATTGTTGCATTTAAATTTGCAGTTACTGGCACTTTAACAGCATGAGAAGTTACTACTTGCTCTGTAAAGATCTCTTGTGTAAAAATTTGTTTCATCCTTGTAAGATTATTCGGTCTAATTGGTATTTTCATACCCAATGTTGCACACACCAATTCACAAATAGCTGACAATTGATTACTGTGGAAATGAATGGCCATTAAAAGAAGCATTTCTCCAAAGCTTGCTGTCACACCACTAGCACTTTCAAAATAAGCTTCTTCACGTACTAGCCACTGTACCCATTCAATACTACGCTTTTCAAGGCTATGATGCCCTATTAAGGAAGGACAAGCTATAAGCATACAAAGTCCTAGAGATACGAATCTTACTCCAGCTGGTGATGGTGGAGGATGTGATGTTAGCAGTTGAACTATCATAGAAACTTCATCATCTTGAAATTTAATACCTCCAATACCTCTTAAAGCACAATAAAGTCTTAAGAGTGCACTTGCTTGAACAACTTGTGATTCATCTAATTGGCTATCTGTACTTTGTAAAGCAATAGCTTGTAATCTTCTGAGTAGTTCTTCTCTCAATGATTGTAATGCGGTATGGGACTCCCACTTTCGTTTTTGTCCATTTCTTATAAACATTGCTATCCATGTTCTAACTTGTTGATCACTGCCAAGTAATAAACCGGATATAAAAGCAACAATATCGCTTTCTGGTTGTAATGTATTCGCATGTTCATGTTCTAGACTTAAAGTAATTGCCAATGCAGGCATTCTACAATATTCCACACATTTTGCTCTTATAGCAAATGCTTGACTTGGATTCATTTCACATAACATTGTAAGTGTTGATGTTCTAATTCTCCCTAATGCAGATTCTTCTTGACGTTCTCCATTAGCTATCAAATGTCCACACACTTCTGAAAAACTGTCAGGATTATTAGCAACAATCCAACAAATAATATGTGGACCGTGTTTCACATGTAAAAGCGTCTCCGTTATATCCAATATCGACAAAAGAGTTGGCAATTCAGCAAGTGCAATACATATAACATAACTAATTTCTTCCATGTATACAGCATTGTCGAATAAATCAGATTGCTTGATTTGAAAGTCTTGATTCTTTCTAAATTCTTGAATTTGCGATGCTATGAATAAAATTTCACTTAAAACCAAACGTATTCTACGTGTAGATTCACTTCTCTCAAATTCCAATGCAAGACCACTTTGCAATGATTGTGCTAATACACTGTCTGCTTGTATGCCTCCCAATTTTTGTCTTAAAAAATATATCGTATATATTAGTTAAAATATTCATAATAATATATTTAATTTATAAAATAGAGAATATAAATTTGTATTATATTCTAACCTTAATTGTTGTTCTTTGCGTACATCAGTTTCCAAGGCATGAAAATCGATAGAAAGTAATGCAATTATAGAATTAACTGATTCAATTCCAGACAAAATTGATAAAACTTCTTTTCTTGCTTCTACACATTCTTTTGTTATATCCAAAGGGGTAATAAGACTCATCCTAACCAAACATGGTAAAATCGGACGAATTTCCTTGTGCGAACATTTTGATAATTCTTTGATATTTACATTTTGTATCGCTGTAAACACGTGAGGAGAAACGCGTGTATTAACATGCATAGAATATGTTTGATTTTTTCCAAATTCCAGCGACATATTCACGAAAAACAATCTAACAATCTTCACACTAGAACTATTGCTTTCAAATGTACATGTAAGTATGTTAAGGCTGTATTTCGCCCCTGCTTTTACAATATGGTTTACGCCACAATGAGAACAGGCGTAATTCTTGACCGATTTTTATGAACAAGGTTTCAATTTAAAAAGGAAGGTTTAATTTAGGACCTTGATCTTTCAAATTTTCGAATAAGCTTTATTCTTTTTTAAAAAAGTCGTATTAAAAAATGGTGTTTATTTGAGGAAAGTTTATGCAAAAATAAAAAGCTTTTTTAAAAATTTGAAAAAGCAATTTCCCAGATTAAGCTTTCGTCTTTAAAATGAGATCTTGTCTATCAAAATTAATTAAGAATTATGTTTATTATAATTGTTGGGATAAATGCTGTTTGCGACATTTTTTGGAAAGAAAAAGTTTTGTACAGTGGCGCCTCTTGAAATTTGCGACAAGAGAGAAGAAGCTCGTACACCTTTTACTGAATTTCATATCATGATAAATAAAATATGTTTGTTACGTGAAGTAGCGATTACCTGCTTGTTTGTATATCTATTGCATTGGCAACTAAGTGATTGCGGAAAGTGTAAAATCCATCTATCGACAAAATCCGCAATCACTTAGTTGCCAATCCAATATATATAAGTAATACTAATATATTTTGAACCATTTCAAAAGAAAAGAAATGCATTACACGATATTCACACGAAGAAGCTTATTCATTCTTTGGTCAGATGATTCTGTGGCAAAAATAAAGAAATTCGTATCCAATGTTACAAAGATTGTAACGCAAGACAAACATAAAATAATTTCGATATAAAATTACAATACTTCAAAATTTTAATCTCACAGTAGTTGGTTTTGTGTAATATAAATATAAACGCGCATCTTCTTAACTTTGACAGTTATTGAATTAGTTTTCTATTTTATTCCGGCGAGAACGTTTCAACACTCTCTTTATAAACGTGAAAAGTTAAAAATTACTTACAATAATTTTTTAAACAATATATAATGTACCCGGATTACAATATTCTAATACTTAAATAATAGAACATTCGCTTAAACATTACAAATACCAAGCATACGAGGAATTTGAAATAAATATAATTTAAAATTCCAATATTTAAAAATTTTACTCTGGGTAGCTGAACTTGTGCACTATAAACATAAACGAGCTTTTCCTTAACTTTTAACAGTTGCCGTGTTAGTTTTTTCTTGCAATCCGACGAGTGCACAACGTGACTCTCTTTTTCTAAACGCGAAAACTTAAAAATTAGTATTTTCGAGCATTTTATAATTAGTTAAACATTTTTCATGTACGCGGGATAGCATAGAGTAATATTTAAACAATAGTACATTTGTTTAAACATTAAAAAGACGGAAACGCGAGCGGAACTTAGAATAATTGTAACATATTATTCTATTACTTTAAAATTTTACTTTCGGAATAGTTGGCCTTGCATAATGTAAACATAAACGCGTCGCATCTTAACTTTGACAGATACCTTGACAGTTTTCTCTTGCACTTCGACGTGTGTACATCGTAACTCTCTTTTTCGAAACGCGGAAACTTAAAAATTAGTATTTTCGATCATTTTATAATTAGTTAAGCATTTTTCATGTACGCGGGATAGAAAAGAGTAATATTTAAACAATAGTACATTTGTTTAAACATTAAAAAGACGGAAACGCGCGCGGAACTTAGAATAATTGTAACATATTATTCTATTACTTTAAAATTTTACTTTCGGAATAGTTGGCCTTGCATAATGTAAACATAAACGCATCGCATCTTAACTTTGACAGATACAGTGTCAGTTTTCTCTTGCACTCCGACGTGTGTACATTATAACGCTCTTTTTCGAAACGCGAAAACTTAAACATTAGTATTTTCGATCATTCTATAATTAGTTAAACATTTTTCATGTACGCGGGATAGCATAGAGTAATATTTAAACAATAGTACATTTGTTTAAACATTAAAAAGACGGAAACGCGCGCGGAACTTAGAATAATTGTAACATATTATTCTATTACTTTAAAATTTTACTTTCGGAATAGTTGGCCTTGCATAATGTAAACATAAACGCGTCGCATCTTAACTTTGACAGATACCTTGACAGTTTTCTCTTGCACTTCGACGTGTGTACATCGTAACTCTCTTTTTCGAAACGCGGAAACTTAAAAATTAGTATTTTCGATCATTTTATAATTAGTTAAGCATTTTTCATGTACGCGGGATAGAAAAGAGTAATATTTAAACAATAGTACATTTGTTTAAACATTAAAAAGACGGAAACGCGCGCGGAACTTAGAATAATTGTAACATATTATTCTATTACTTTAAAATTTTACTTTCGGAATAGTTGGCCTTGCATAATGTAAACATAAACGCGTCGCATCTTAACTTTGACAGATACCTTGACAGTTTTCTCTTGCACTCCGACGTGTGTACATTATAACGCTCTTTTTCGAAACGCGAAAACTTAAACATTAGTATTTTCGATCATTCTATAATTAGTTAAACATTTTTCATGTACGCGGGATAGCATAGAGTAATATTTAAACAATAGTACATTTGTTTAAACATTAAAAAGACGGAAACGCGCGCGGAACTTAGAATAATTGTAACATATTATTCTATTACTTTAAAATTTTACTTTCGGAATAGTTGGCCTTGCATAATGTAAACATAAACGCGTCGCATCTTAACTTTGACAGATACCTTGACAGTTTTCTCTTGCACTTCGACGTGTGTACATCGTAACTCTCTTTTTCGAAACGCGAAGACTTAAAAATTAGTATTTTCGATCATTTTATAATTAGTTAAGCATTTTTTATGTACGCGGGATAGAACAGAGTAATATTTAAACAATAGTACATTTGTTTAAACATTAAAAAGACGGAAACGCGCGCGGAACTTAGAATAATTGTAACATATTATTCTATTACTTTAAAATTTTACTTTCGAGATAGTTGGCCTTGCATAATGTAAACATAAATGCGTCGCATCTTAACTTTGACAGATACCTTGACAGTTTTCTCTTGCACTCCGACGTGTGTACATTATAACGCTCTTTTTCGAAACGCGAAAACTTAAACATTAGTATTTTCGATCATTTTATAATTAGTTAAGCATTTTTTATGTACGCGGGATAGAACAGAGTAATATTTAAACAATAGTACATTTGTTTAAACATTAAAAAGACGGAAACGCGCGCGGAACTTAGAATAATTGTAACATATTATTCTATTACTTTAAAATTTTACTTTCGGAATAGTTGGCCTTGCATAATGTAAACATAAACGCATCGCATCTTAACTTTGACAGATACAGTGTCAGTTTTCTCTTGCACTCCGACGTGTGTACATTATAACGCTCTTTTTCGAAACGCGAAAACTTAAACATTAGTATTTTCGATCATTCTATAATTAGTTAAACATTTTTCATGTACGCGGGATAGCATAGAGTAATATTTAAACAATAGTACATTTGTTTAAACATTAAAAAGACGGAAACGCGCGCGGAACTTAGAATAATTGTAACATATTATTCTATTACTTTAAAATTTTACTTTCGGAATAGTTGGCCTTGCATAATGTAAACATAAACGCGTCGCATCTTAACTTTGACAGATACCTTGACAGTTTTCTCTTGCACTTCGACGTGTGTACATCGTAACTCTCTTTTTCGAAACGCGAAGACTTAAAAATTAGTATTTTCGATCATTTTATAATTAGTTAAGCATTTTTTATGTACGCGGGATAGAACAGAGTAATATTTAAACAATAGTACATTTGTTTAAACATTAAAAAGACGGAAACGCGCGCGGAACTTAGAATAATTGTAACATATTATTCTATTACTTTAAAATTTTACTTTCGAGATAGTTGGCCTTGCATAATGTAAACATAAATGCGTCGCATCTTAACTTTGACAGATACCTTGACAGTTTTCTCTTGCACTTCGACGTGTGTACATCGTAACTCTCTTTTTCGAAACGCGAAGACTTAAAAATTAGTATTTTCGATCATTTTATAATTAGTTAAGCATTTTTCATGTACGCGGGATAGAACAGAGTAATATTTAAACAATAATACAGTTGTTTAAACATTAAAAAGACGGAAACGCGCGCGAAACTTAGAAAAATTGTAACATATTATTCTATTACTTTAAAATTTTACTTTCGGAATAGTTGGCCTTGCATAATGTAAACATAAACGCGTCGCATCTTAACTTTGACAGATACCTTGACAGTTTTCTCTTGCACTTCGACGTGTGTACATCGTAACTCTCTTTTTCGAAACGCGAAAACTTAAAAATTAGTATTTTCGATCATTTTATAATTAGTTAAGCATTTTTCATGTACGCGGGATAGAACAGAGTAATATTTAAACAATAATACAGTTGTTTAAACATTAAAAAGACGGAAACGCGCGCGAAACTTAGAAAAATTGTAATATATTATTCTATTACTTTAAAATTTTACTTTCGGAATAGTTGGCCTTGCATAATGTAAACATAAACGCATCGCATCTTAACTTTGACAGATACAGTGTCAGTTTTCTCTTGCACTCCGACGTGTGTACATTATAACGCTCTTTTTCGAAACGCGAAAACTTAAACATTAGTATTTTCGATCATTCTATAATTAGTTAAACATTTTTCATGTACGCGGGATAGCATAGAGTAATATTTAAACAATAGTACATTTGTTTAAACATTAAAAAGACGGAAACGCGCGCGGAACTTAGAATAATTGTAACATATTATTCTATTACTTTAAAATTTTACTTTCGGAATAGTTGGCCTTGCATAATGTAAACATAAACGCGTCGCATCTTAACTTTGACAGATACCTTGACAGTTTTCTCTTGCACTTCGACGTGTGTACATCGTAACTCTCTTTTTCGAAACGCGAAGACTTAAAAATTAGTATTTTCGATCATTTTATAATTAGTTAAGCATTTTTTATGTACGCGGGATAGAACAGAGTAATATTTAAACAATAGTACATTTGTTTAAACATTAAAAAGACGGAAACGCGCGCGGAACTTAGAATAATTGTAACATATTATTCTATTACTTTAAAATTTTACTTTCGAGATAGTTGGCCTTGCATAATGTAAACATAAATGCGTCGCATCTTAACTTTGACAGATACCTTGACAGTTTTCTCTTGCACTTCGACGTGTGTACATCGTAACTCTCTTTTTCGAAACGCGAAGACTTAAAAATTAGTATTTTCGATCATTTTATAATTAGTTAAGCATTTTTCATGTACGCGGGATAGAACAGAGTAATATTTAAACAATAATACAGTTGTTTAAACATTAAAAAGACGGAAACGCGCGCGAAACTTAGAAAAATTGTAACATATTATTCTATTACTTTAAAATTTTACTTTCGGAATAGTTGGCCTTGCATAATGTAAACATAAACGCGTCGCATCTTAACTTTGACAGATACCTTGACAGTTTTCTCTTGCACTTCGACGTGTGTACATCGTAACTCTCTTTTTCGAAACGCGAAAACTTAAAAATTAGTATTTTCGATCATTTTATAATTAGTTAAGCATTTTTCATGTACGCGGGATAGAACAGAGTAATATTTAAACAATAATACAGTTGTTTAAACATTAAAAAGACGGAAACGCGCGCGAAACTTAGAAAAATTGTAATATATTATTCTATTACTTTAAAATTTTACTTTCGGAATAGTTGGCCTTGCATAATGTAAACATAAACGCATCGCATCTTAACTTTGACAGATACAGTGTCAGTTTTCTCTTGCACTCCGACGTGTGTACATTATAACGCTCTTTTTCGAAACGCGAAAACTTAAACATTAGTATTTTCGATCATTCTATAATTAGTTAAACATTTTTCATGTACGCGGGATAGCATAGAGTAATATTTAAACAATAGTACATTTGTTTAAACATTAAAAAGACGGAAACGCGCGCGGAACTTAGAATAATTGTAACATATTATTCTATTACTTTAAAATTTTACTTTCGGAATAGTTGGCCTTGCATAATGTAAACATAAACGCGTCGCATCTTAACTTTGACAGATACCTTGACAGTTTTCTCTTGCACTTCGACGTGTGTACATCGTAACTCTCTTTTTCGAAACGCGAAGACTTAAAAATTAGTATTTTCGATCATTTTATAATTAGTTAAGCATTTTTTATGTACGCGGGATAGAACAGAGTAATATTTAAACAATAGTACATTTGTTTAAACATTAAAAAGACGGAAACGCGCGCGGAACTTAGAATAATTGTAACATATTATTCTATTACTTTAAAATTTTACTTTCGAGATAGTTGGCCTTGCATAATGTAAACATAAATGCGTCGCATCTTAACTTTGACAGATACCTTGACAGTTTTCTCTTGCACTTCGACGTGTGTACATCGTAACTCTCTTTTTCGAAACGCGAAGACTTAAAAATTAGTATTTTCGATCATTTTATAATTAGTTAAGCATTTTTCATGTACGCGGGATAGAACAGAGTAATATTTAAACAATAATACAGTTGTTTAAACATTAAAAAGACGGAAACGCGCGCGAAACTTAGAAAAATTGTAACATATTATTCTATTACTTTAAAATTTTACTTTCGGAATAGTTGGCCTTGCATAATGTAAACATAAACGCGTCGCATCTTAACTTTGACAGATACCTTGACAGTTTTCTCTTGCACTTCGACGTGTGTACATCGTAACTCTCTTTTTCGAAACGCGAAAACTTAAAAATTAGTATTTTCGATCATTTTATAATTAGTTAAGCATTTTTCATGTACGCGGGATAGAACAGAGTAATATTTAAACAATAATACAGTTGTTTAAACATTAAAAAGACGGAAACGCGCGCGAAACTTAGAAAAATTGTAATATATTATTCTATTACTTAAAAATTTTACTTTCGGGATAGTTGGCCTTGCATAATGTAAACATAAACGCGTCGCATCTTAACTTTGACAGATACAGTGTCAGTTTTCTCTTGCACTTCGACGTGTGTACATCGTAACTCTCTTTTTCGAAACGCGAAAACTTAAAAATTAGTATTTTCGATCATTTTATAATTAGTTAAACATTTTTCATGTACGCGGGATAGCATAGAGTAATATTTAAACAATAGTACAGTTGTTTAAACATTAAAAAGACGGAAACGCGCGCGAAACTTAGAATAATTGTAATATATTATTCTATTACTTTAAAATTTTACTTTCGGGATAGTTGGCCTTGCATAATATAAACATAAACGCGCTTTTTCTTAACTTTGACAGTTACCGAGTTAGTTTTCTCTTGCATTCCGACGAGTAATTATTGAAATCTATCTTTTTATTGACTCGAGCGATTACCGGATCAGTTCTCTTATGTCCTTTGTCGAGTAAACATCAAAAGTCTCTCAGCTTGTCTTTGCTGCAAGTAGCACCGAATATTTATGGTAAATATATTTTTATATCGCACGTTTCTTCAATAATTTATATAGTTTCTTATTATAACAATGATTATAATAATTTTGTTTTTATTTTTTTGTTTCATAACATCATTGCAATCGCGTGCGAAGCAATGATAAAATTGAATATTTGTATCGTTTATATAAGAATATCGCGAAGTAGAAGCAGTGTTTGTTCGTTCGGGTTCCGCGATTTAAACATTTGCATCGATTGCGTACAATGCAATCGTTAGAATCAGTGTTTGTTCAACAAAACGTTTTGTTTTTTTAACAGTTATATAGATTGTATTTATAAAAGACAGTAAAATTTCGCAAAGTAAATTCAGTGACCGTTCGTTTAAATATATTTATCGCGTAATAGAGTCAGTGCATCATTGAAGAGGATCTTAACTAACTTCGATGTCGATCTACCTAATTATAAGAATGATTCATCCTCAATTTCGATTTAAACGGCGAACGAGTGTTTTGGAGCCATCGCAGAACTTCTTAAGTAGTGAGTAAATTTTTAAATCCCTCCGATCACTCAATCATGTCAAGGACGCAAGGTCCAAATTGGCACAAGTGATTGGTTGTAATTAAATATTTGAAGAGCATTGAATAACCACGAGTAAATTTCTTCGGAGATTTACTCGTGAATGATTTTTTATTTTTTGATTTATTTATTAGATCAGGATAAGTTCTCCTTGTTCAAACGCGTTTATAATTATTACAAATTTGGAATATTTTAATTCACTTTTAAATAATTTTCTCACACGGTAATATCAAAGAATCGTTATCCATGAGTTTAAATAAAGAATGAAAAAGAAAATATTCGCGATGGATAGTCTCCGGATTACAAACGTAATTGTGCATGATTTTCTTATAATAATAAAAATATTCGCTTGTAAGAAGGAATATCCAAAGATTTGCTTTATATTTTTAAATAAATATTAATTAAATATTTTATTAATTTGAATTGATAAAAGAGAAGTCTCAATAGAGTCATTGCTTTTAAAAGAGAAAAGTCGAATAGAATAATATCTAAAAAACAAAAAGACTTGTAAAGTTACAGTCCGTAAGCCTAGATAATTAAATTAATTAATTTTTAGCTCAGGATTTTCAGCAATTAATATACTAATTTAAATTTTTCTTAGGCTACCAATAATTGTGTAAAGATTTTCTTTTATATCTTATTATTTCGAATAAAATTTTGTCGTTACAGTTTCTGAATGATAATCGATTTGATTAGGGCACGAAGTAAACAAGACATTATATGCCGAAGAGATCAATCACAAATTATGGCTCAAGAGGACAATTATTAGGCTATTGAATTATTTTCAAAAATTCACTAGAAACTTTCGAGAATGGCTCTTAGTCGTATTTTAATTTTATTATGTTGTCATTCAAAATGTTGTTATAGTGATGCCTGTAGGGGTGTAGATTTAAAAAACTAAGACGAAGAAACATTCCGTGAATAATATTCTCACATTGTCACGTGTACACAAATAGACATTACTTCATATTTTATGAATTTTTAATATTAAACTCGAGATATAAATTTTACACATTTTCTCTATTCTAAAATTCAATTGAATTTATAATTTTAGTTTAATAAAATCAAATTTTACGTTAAAGTCGATTGATAAATTTTGTACATTTTTTTCTTTTTTAAAGTTCAATTAAATTCATAATTTTATTTTAATAAAATCGAGATCTATATTAAAAAATCATATATCTATGAAATGTACAAGTAATACAATATTTCTTTCAGAGAGAATAATATTTCTTTACATCAGTATTCAGCATATTTTATTTTTCTTGTTAATTAATCTTTTATTTTCCTTAAGTTTAATTAGATTAAATTCATAATTTTATCGTTCATATAATTAATATTATATGTACATATTCTTTTTTCTTTCCTTATTTCTTTTCAGCTAGTTCCAGGTCGTGGGGTCGCCAACACGGGAAGGAATAATTAATAAAGAAGATTATCTTATCATTTAAACGATATAGGATACACGTAAAGTATAATTAATTAATATTTAAACAATAAGATATTCTTATACAACGTTATAAAAATCATATACATGTATTATCATATTACTATCGATTAATAGATATAATAATATTTCTTTAGGTCAGTGTTCTGCATATTCTATTTTTTCTTTGTTAATTAATCTTTTATTTTTGTTATGTTTAATTAAATTAAATTTATAATTTTATCATTCGTATAATTAATATACACACGTACATATACTTTTTACTTTCCTTATTTCTTTTCAGGTATTTCCAGGTCGTGGGATCGACAACACGGGAAGGAATAATTAATAAAGAAGATTATCTTAACATTTAAATAATGTACGATATAAATAAAGTATAATTAATTAATATTTAAACAACAGAATATTCTTATCAATCTTATAAAGATCATACATAAGTACTACTATAAACTATTGATTAATAGATATACTATCGCACAGAAAATTTTCTTCACTGTCATTTCTATATATCTAATTTAA
This sequence comes from Vespa velutina, assembly GCF_912470025.1. Lineage (NCBI taxonomy): Eukaryota > Metazoa > Arthropoda > Insecta > Hymenoptera > Vespidae > Vespa > Vespa velutina. Next base: position 2,138,654 of record NC_062206.1, read on the forward strand.
TCTCCTCCTTTATATATCTCGGGTGGGACCCATGGGAGGGGCCCATGGGTGTAGGCCTCTGTGCGGGTTGCTGTCTCAGCATCTTATAGAGCTGCTTCTTTTATCTTCTCTTTCTGGGACTCTCTTTTTTATTTCATATTTTTCATACTGATTTACTCTTATTAATTATGATTTATAAGTCTCGGGTAGGACCCATGGGATGGGCACATGGGTGTGGGCCTCTGTGCGGGTTACTGTTTCAGCATCTTATAGAGCTGCTTCTCTTTTTTTCTTCTTTCTGGGGCTCTCTTTTCTATTTCATATTTTTCATACTGATTTACTATTATTAATTATGATTTATAAGTCTCGGGTGGGACCCATGGGATGGGCCCATGGGTGTGGGCCTCTGTGCGGGTTACTGTTTCAGCATCTTATAGAGCTGCTTCTCTTTTTTTCTCTTTCTGTGGCTCTCTTTTCTATTTCATATTTTTCATACTGATTTACTATTATTAATTATGATTTATAAGTTTCGGGTGGGACCCATGGGATGGGGACATGGGTGTGGGCTTCTGTGCGGGTTGCTGTCTCAGCATCGTGTAGAGCTGCATCTATTTTCTTATCTTTCTGCAGCTTTCTTTTCTATCTAATATTTTTCTTCTTTAATTATGTTTTTAATTATGTTATTAATATGTTATTTCTTTTCAGATTTTTATTATGTTATTTATTTTTAATTATGTTATTAATATGTTATTTCTTTTCAGATTTTTATTATGTTATTTATTTTTAATTATGTTTCTTTAATATTTATTTGTTATTTCCTTTTAATTATGTTTTTAATATATTCTTATTAATTATGATTTATAGGTTTTAGGTAGGAACCATTCGATGAAGCGGATTGTTGTTTCAGCAGCATGCAGAGCTACTTCTATTTTTTTATCTTTCAGCAATTCTCTTTTATTACTCATATTTTTCTTCTTTAATTATATTTTTAATTGTGTTATTAATATGTTATTTCTTTTTATTATGTCTTTTCAGAATATAATAATGTTATTTCTTTTAATTATGTTTTTTTAATATTTATTCATGTTATTTCTTTTTAATTATGTTTTTATGTTTTTAGGTTTATTATTAATATGTTCTTATTAATTTTAATTTTTAAGTATTAGGTAGGACCCATGAGATGAAGCGGACTGTAGTTTCAGCAGCGTGCAGAGCTACTTCTATTTTCTTATCTTTCAGCAGCTCTCTTTTATTACTCATATTTTTCTTGTTTAATAATGTTTTTAATTATGTTTTTTATTATGGTTTTAATTATGTTTTTTATTATGGTTTTAATTATGGTACTAATATATTTTTACTAATTATGATTAATGTTTTAGGTGGGAGCCATGTGATGATGCGGTCTGCTGTTTCAACATCGTGCAGAGTTGCTTCTATTTTCTCATCTTTCTGCAACTCTCTTATCTATTTATATATATTTACTTTCTATTTTATTTATTTTTTATTTATATTCTATGTACATATTATCTTCTATTTTCTTCCTTTATTCTTTCTCTTGTTTTCTCCTTATCTTTTTCTTTTCCAGGATAGATCATCAAGGGATAGGGTCCATCTGCGGCCGAATGATACATCGCATTGCAGGATCCATCATCGATTTTTACGCGCGAATACGGGAAGGATAGGAAGAACACTGACGCGCGTGTCGGCGTGCACAAGCGTGGGTGTTCTCGGGCGCGATTAAACTTCGTTTGATTGTTCGTATCGAAAACGCGAATTTAGAGTAGAGTCACCGTTTTTCTAACACTCACGTGAATGAACGCGGGCGCGACTTAAAAGTCCTACCGGGGACTTCGTTTATATTTGCTCGAATATTCGATTAGATTACCTCGCGAACGCGTTTTTTTAGAGTAGAGTCACCGTTTTCCGAATACTTGCGTGGGTGTCCGGGCGCGATTAAAAGTCCTATCATGGACTTCGTTTTGTGTTGAAATTCGGGGTGCGCGAACGGCTTGCCTTGTAGTGCTGTACATAACTAGCTGGTATTATGATAATCCTCATATTTGTGTGAAGGGGTAAAAACCCTCCGCAAATATCATCGGAAGTCTAAATACCGGTTAACTAATGTCACTTTGGATTTCAACTTAGAGTCACCGTTATTCTAACACTCACGTGAGTGTTCGCGTGCGCGATTAAAAGTCCTACCGGGGACTTCGTTTTGTTTGCTCGAATATTCGATTAGTTTATTTAGAGTAGAGTAACCGTTTTCCGAACACTTGCGTGGGTGTCCGGGCGCGATTAAAAGTCCTATCATGGACTTCGTTTTAGTGTTGAAATTCGGGGTGCGCGAACGGCTTGCCTTGTAGTGCTGTACATAACTAGCTGGTATTATGATAATCCTCATATTTGTGTGAAGGGGTAAAAACCCTCCGCAAATATCATCGGAAGTCTAAATACCGGTTAACTAATGTCACTTCGGATTTCAACTTAGAGTCACCGTTATTCTAACACACACGTAAATGTTCGCGTTCGCGATTGAAGATCCTACCGGGGACTTCGTTTTATTTCTTTAACATTTCTATTAGATTACTTCGCGAATTTGGATAGAACAATAGAATCTACGTAATTATAACACACGTGAGTGCCGCGAACGCGATAAATGCGCTTTGATTGTTCGAAATTCGGAAGCACGAATTCAGATGTGCTTAATAATCCGTTATGCCTGAGCCAAGGGTGTTGAACGGTAAAGCTTTCTGTAAGCGGAGTCCCTGTAGCTAAGGCTAGATACTTCCTGTTAGCTTTGAACCATGCCCAAAATATCCGAAGCGGAAGGCATAAGGGATCGGTATCGCGGAACGCGGATTTTAAAGTAAATTAGAATCACCGTTAGCCCGTGGGTCTCCACATGCAGCAACTTCCACGTAGTGAGACCTGGGTCGTTAATACTTGCAAAGTCTAATAATAAATCTTATAATACAAGTATTATCGAGCAAATGGCTGCATATTGTACAACTTTTCCATTATCTTTTCAATCTAATGCCAACTAAACATTAACATATTTTCATTTTATATAGCTAATAATACTTCAAAAGAAGAAATATAGCAGAAATCTATTGTACAATAATTTCTCAGAGAAACGAGAAGAAAATTTTTCTATCTCTCTTTTATGTCCACTGTCATTTCTATTTATTCTTATATACTCTCATTGATTATCCTTTATATATCTCGGGTGGGACCCACGGGTGGGGCCTGTGGGGGAGGGCTTCTGTGCGGGTTGCTGTCTCAGCATCATATAGAAATGTTTCTCTTGTCTTATCTTTTTGGGGCTCTCTATTCTTCTCTTTCTGGGGCTCTCTTTTTTATATCCGGCTCTCGTTTCTATCTCATATTTTTCATTTTTAATTATGTTTTCAATTATGTTATTAATATGTTATTTATGTATTTTTAATATTTATTTATGTTGTTTCTTTTTAATTATATATTTAATTATGTGTTTAATTATGTTTTTGATTATGTTTTTGATTATGTTTTTGATTATGTTTTTGATTATGATTTATAATGCAGCATCTCTTGTTTCTTTTTCTAGGTCTCATCTATTTATATATATTTATTTTCTATTTGTATTTTATATATGTACATATATATTATTTTGTTTTATATATTTTTTTGTTCTTTTATTTCCTCTTTATCTTTTTCTTTTACAGGATAGGTCATCGAGGGATAGGTTCAACAGCGGCCGGATGACACATCACATGGCAGGATTCATCATCGATTTTTACTCGCGAATACGGGAAGGATAGGAAGAACACTGACGCGCGTGTCGGCGGGCACAGGCGTGGGTGTTCTCGGGCGCGATTATATTACGTTTGATTGTTCGAATCGAAAACGCGAATTGTAGAGTAGAATCATCGTTTTTCTAACACACGCGTGGGTGTTCGGGCGCGATTAAAGGTCCTACCGTGGACTTCGTTTGATTTTTTCGATATTTCGAGGGGGGTACTTCGCGAATTTCGGCTTAACAGTAGAATCTACGTAATTATAACACACACGTGGGTGTCGCGACGCGATTAGTATTTCTAAGGAGTGCGCTTTGATTGTTCGAAATTCGGAAAGCACGAATTCGGATGTGCTTAATAATCCGTTATGTCTGAAGCGGACGGTACATCGGTGGAGCTATCTGTAAGAGGTGTGTTGTAGCTAAGCTGCGCATACCCTGTTAGTTAAGAAGCCAGTGCATTGAAGCGGAAAGGTATCGCGGATCGGTATCGCGGAACGCGTATTTTAGAGTAGAGTAACCGTCAGTCCGTGGGTCTCCACATGCAGCAACTTCCACGTAGTGAGACCTGGGTCGGTATTACTTGCAAAGTTTAATTGTAAATTTTTAAATGCAGGTATTACCGAGCTAATGGCTGCATATTGTACAACTTTTCCATTATCTTTTCAATCTAATTCCAACTAAACATTAACATATTTTCGTTTTATATAGCTAATAATACTTCAAAAGAAGAAATATAGCAGAAATCTATTGTACAATAATTTCTCAGAGAAACGAAAAGAAAATTTTTCTATCTCTCTTTTATGTCCACTGTCATTTCTATGTATTCTTATATACTCTCATTGATTATCCTTTATATATCTCGGGTGGGACCCATGGGAGGGGCCCATGGGTGAGGGCCTCTGTGCGGGTTGCTGTCTCAGCATCGTGTAAAACTTCACTTTCTTCTCTTTCTGGTGCACTCTTTTCTATCTTATATTTTTCGTTTTTAATTATGTTTTTAATTTTGTCATTACTATACTCTTATTAATTATGATTTATAGTCTCGGGTGGGACCCATGTGATGGGGCCATGGGTGTGGGCCTCTGTGCGGGTTGCTGTCTCAGCATTGTCTAGTGCTGCTTGTATTTTCTTCTCTTTCTGGGGCTCTCTTTTCTATCTCATATTTTTCTTCTTTAATTATGTTTTTAATTATCTTATTAATATGTTATTTCTTTTCATTATGTTTTTTCAGATTTTTATTATGTTATTTCTTTTTATTATGTCTTTTCAGAATTTAATTATGTTATTTCTTTTTATTATGTCTTTTCAGAATTTAATTATGTTATTTCTTTTTATTATGTCTTTTCAGAATTTAGTTATGTTATTTCTTTTTATTATGTCTTTTCAGATTTTAATTATGTTATTTCTTTTTATTATGTCTTTTCAGATTTTAATTATGTTATTTCTTTTTATTATGTCTTTTCAGATTTTAATTATGTTATTTCTTTTTATTATGTTTTTTCAGATTTTAATTATGTTATTTCTTTTTATTATGTCTTTTCAGATTTTAATTATGTTATTTCTTTTTATTATGTATTTTCAGATATTAATTATGTTATTTTTTTTTAATTATGTATTTATATTTTTAATTATGTCATTAATATATTCTTTTTAATTATGTTTTAAATGTCTTAGGTAGGACCCATGGGATGATGCGGGCTGCTTCTTTAGCATCGTGCTGAGCTGCTTCTTTCTTCGTTTCTTTATCTAGCTTTCTTATTTATTTATACATATTTATTTTCTATTATATTCTATTTATAATCTATATATATATATATATATATATATATATATATTATGTTTTATTTTATATATTTTCTTTCTTTATCTTATTTTCTCCTTAGCTTTTTCTTTTCCAGTATAGATCATCGAGGAATGGATTCATCTGCGGTCGGAAACATCGTTGCATGGCACGATTCATCATCGATTTTTACACACGAATACGAGGAGAATAGGAAGAACGTCGGCGGGCACAGGCGTGGATGTTCACGGTGCAGATAAAAGTCTTATGGGGGACTTTTTATATGTAAGTAAATTCGATTTATCGCGCGAATGCGATTTTTGGAGTACAGTTACCGTTTTTCTAAACGGTAACTCGCGATTAAAAATTCAATGCGTATGGGCTTCTATGCTGGCTGTTATTGCTTTTATTGATTACTTTTCTTTCTCTAGATCTCTTTTATATCTCATATTTTATCTCTTTCTGTTCTTATTTTTCAGGGATCATCGAGGGATCATCGAGCAATATTGTGATGTGCGCGAGGGTCTCGTCTATCTTTTCTTTTCTTTTTCATATTTTCTCCGTTTCTTCGTTTTCTCCGGTCTGGATCACCGATTCATCATCGATTTTTACGCGCGAATACGGGAAGGATAGGAAGAACACTGGCGCGCGTGTCGGCGGGCACAGGCGTGGGTGTTCACGGACGCGATTAAACTTCGTTTGATTGTTCGTATCGAAAACGCGAATTTAGAGTAGAGTCACCGTTTTTCTAACACTCACGTGAATGAACGCGGGCGCGACTTAAAAGTCCTACCGGGGACTTCGTTTATATTTGCTCGAATATTCGATTAGATTATCTCGCGAACGCGTTTTTTTAGAGTAGAGTCACCGTTTTCCGAACACTTGCGTGGGTGTCCGGGCGCGATTAAAAGTCCTACCATGGACTTCCGTTTAGTGTTGAAATTCGGGGTGCGCGAACGGCTTGCCTTGTAGTGCTGTACATGTAGCTAGCCGATGTAATGACGATCCTCTTATTTGTAAGCGGGGGAAAATCCCTCGACCAAATAACATCGAAAGTCAAAATACCGGTTAACTTATGTCACTTTGGATTTCAACTTAGAGTCACCGTTATTCTAACACTCACGTGAGTGTTCGCGTGCGCGATTAAAAGTCCTACCGGGGACTTCGTTTTGTTTGCTCGAATATTCGATTAGTTTATTTAGAATAGAGTCACCGTTTTCCGAACACTTGCGTGGGTGTCCGGGCGCGATTAAAAGTCCTATCATGGACTTCCGTTTAGTGTTGAAATTTGGGGTGCGCGAAAGGTGTCACCTAGTAGTGCAGTACATGTAGCTGATCGATATTATGACGATCATGTTATTTGTAAGCGGGAGAAAATCCCTCGATCAAATATCATCGAGAGTCATAATCCCGGTTAACTCATGTCACTTCGGATTTCAACTTAGAGTCACCGTTATTTTAACACACACGTAAATGTTCGCGTTCGCGATTGAAGATCCTACCGGGGACTTCGTTTTATTTCTTTAACATTTCCATTAGATTACTTCGCGAATTTGGATAGAACAGTAGAATCTACGTAATTATAAAACACGTGAGTGTCGCGAACGCGATTAATGCGCTTTGATTGTTCGAAATTCGGAAGCACAAATTCAGATGTGCATAATAATCCGTTATGCCTGAGCCGAGGAAGTCGAACGGTAAAGCTCTCTGTAAGTGGGGTCCCTGTAGCTAAGGCTATATACCTCCTGTTAGCTAAGTCGCCCTAGATATCCCAAGCGGCGGAAGGCATAAAGGATCGGTATCGCGGAACGCGGATTTTAGAGTAAATTAGAATCACCGTCAGTCCGTGGGTCTCCACATGCAGCAACTTCCACGTAGTGAGACCTGGGTCGGTATTACTTGCATACTCTAATTATAAATACTTTAACGCAAGTACTACTGAGCGAATGGCTGCATACTGTATTAATTTTCCAATATCATTTCAAACTAATTCCAACTAAACATTAACATATTTTCATTTTATATAGCTAATAATACTTCGAATAAAGAAATCAAACAGAAATATATTGTACAATAATTTCTTACAGAAACGATAAGAAGATTTATCTATTATACTTTTATGTCCGCTGTCATTTCTATTTATTCTAATTTATTCTCACTAATAATCCTTTATATATCTCGGGTGGGACCCACGGGTGGGGCCTGTGGGGGAGGGCTTCTGTGCGGGTTGCTGTCTCAGCATCATATAGAAATGTTTCTCTTGTCTTATCTTTTTGGGGCTCTCTATTCTTCTCTTTCTGGGGCTCTCTTTTTTATATCCGGCTCTCGTTTCTATCTCATATTTTTCATTTTTAATTATGTTATTAATATGTTATTTCCTTTCAATTATGTATTCTTAATATTTATTTATGTTCTTTCATTCTAATTATGTATTTAATTATGTGTTTAATTATGTGTTTATGTTTTTAATTATGTTATTAATTATGATTTATTAACTTTAGGTAGGACCCATGGAATGGTGCATACTGCTTCTCTTTTCGTTTCTTTTCCTAGCTTTCTTATCTATTTATATATATTTATTTTCTATGTGTATTTTATATATATGTATACATATATTATTTTGTTTTATATATTTTTTTGTTCTTTTATTTCCTCTTTATCTTTTTCTTTTACAGTATAGGTCATCGAGGGATAGGTTCAACAGCGGCCGGATGATACATCACATGGCAGGATTCATCATCGATTTTTACTCGCGAATACGGGAAGGATAGGAAGAACACTGGCGCGCGTGTCGGCGGGCACAGGCGTGGGTGTTCTCGGGCGCGATTATATTACGTTTGATTGTTCGAATCGATAACGCGAATTGTAGAGTAGAATCATCGTTTTTCTAACACACGCGTGGGTGTTCGGGCGCGATTAAAGGTCCTACCGTGGACTTCGTTTGATTTTTTCGATATTTCGAGGGGGGTACTTCGCGAATTTCGGCTTAACAGTAGAATCTACGTAATTATAACACACACGTGGGTGTCGCGACGCGATTAGTATTTCTAAGGAGTGCGCTTTGATTGTTCGAAATTCGGAAAGCACGAATTCGGATGTGCTTAATAATCCGTTATGTCTGAAGCGGACGGTACATCGGTGGAGCTATCTGTAAGAGGTGTGTTGCAGCTAAGCTGCGCATACCCTGTTAGTTAAGAAGCCAGTGCATTGAAGCGGAAAGGTATCGCGGATCGGTATCGCGGAACGCGGATTTTAGAGTAGAGTAACCGTCAGTCCGTGGGTCTCCACATGCAGCAACTTCCACGTAGTGAGACCTGGGTCGGTATTACTTGCAAAGTTTAATTGTAAATTTTTAAATGCAGGTATTACCGAGCGAATGGCTGCATACTGTATTAATTTTCCAATATCATTTCAAACTAATTCCAATTAAACATTAACATATTTTCATTTTATATAGCTAATAATACTTCAAAAGAAGAAATATAGCAGAAATCTATTGTACAATAATTTCTCAGAGAAACGAAAAGAAAATTTTTCTATCACTCTTTTATGTCCACTGTCATTTCTATGTATTCTTATATACTCTCATTGATTATCCTTTATATATCTCGGGTGGGACCCATGGGAGGGGCCCATGGGTGAGGGCCTCTGTGCGGGTTGCTGTCTCAGCATCGTGTAAAACTTCACTTTCTTCTCTTTCTGGTGCACTCTTTTCTATCTTATATTTTTCGTTTTTAATTATGTTTTTAATTTTGTCATTACTATACTCTTATTAATTATGATTTATAGTCTCGGGTGGGACCCATGTGATGGGGCCATGGGTGTGGGCCTCTGTGCGGGTTGCTGTCTCAGCATTGTCTAGTGCTGCTTGTATTTTCTTCTCTTTCTGGGGCTCTCTTTTCTATCTCATATTTTTCTTCTTTAATTATGTTTTTAATTATCTTATTAATATGTTATTTCTTTTCATTATGTCTTTTCAGATTTTTATTATGTTATTTCTTTTTATTATGTCTTTTCAGAATTTAATTATGTTATTTCTTTTTATTATGTCTTTTCAGAATTTAATTATGTTATTTCTTTTTATTATGTCTTTTCAGAATTTAGTTATGTTATTTCTTTTTATTATGTCTTTTCAGATTTTAATTATGTTATTTCTTTTTATTATGTCTTTTCAGAATTTAATTATGTTATTTCTTTTTATTATGTCTTTTCAGATTTTAATTATGTTATTTCTTTTTATTATGTCTTTTCAGATTTTAATTATGTTATTTCTTTTTATTATGTATTTTCAGATATTAATTATGTTATTTCTTTTTAATTATGTATTTATATTTTTAATTATGTCATTAATATATTCTTATTAATTATGTTTTAAATGTCTTAGGTAGGACCCATGGGATGATGCGGGCTGCTTCTTTAGCATCGTGCTGAGCTGCTTCTTTCTTCGTTTCTTTATCTAGCTTTCTTATTTATTTATACATATTTATTTTCTATTATATTCTATTTATAATCTATATATATATATATATATATATATATATATTATGTTTTATTTTATATATTTTCTTTCTTTATCTTATTTTCTTCTTAGCTTTTTCTTTTCCAGTATAGATCATCGAGGAATGGATTCATCTGCGGTCGGAAACATCGTTGCATGGCACGATTCATCATCGATTTTTACACACGAATACGAGGAGAATAGGAAGAACGTCGGCGGGCACAGGCGTGGATGTTCACGGTGCAGATAAAAGTCTTATGGGGGACTTTTTATATGTAAGTAAATTCGATTTATCGCGCGAATGCGATTTTTGGAGTACAGTTACCGTTTTTCTAAACGGTAACTCGCGATTAAAAATTCAATGCGTATGGGCTTCTATGCTGGCTGTTATTGCTTTTATTGATTACTTTTCTTTCTCTAGATCTCTTTTATATCTCATATTTTATCTCTTTCTGTTCTTATTTTTCAGGGATCATCGAGGGATCATCGAGCAATATTGTGATGTGCGCGAGGGTCTCGTCTATCTTTTCTTTTCTTTTTCATATTTTCTCCGTTTCTTCGTTTTCTCCGGTCTGGATCACCGATTCATCATCGATTTTTACGCGCGAATACGGGAAGGATAGGAAGAACACTGGCGCGCGTGTCGGCGGGCACAGGCGTGGGTGTTCACGGACGCGATTAAACTTCGTTTGATTGTTCGTATCGAAAACGCGAATTTAGAGTAGAGTCACCGTTTTTCTAACACTCACGTGAATGAACGCGGGCGCGACTTAAAAGTCCTACCGGGGACTTCGTTTATATTTGCTCGAATATTCGATTAGATTATCTCGCGAACGCGTTTTTTTAGAGTAGAGTCACCGTTTTCCGAACACTTGCGTGGGTGTCCGGGCGCGATTAAAAGTCCTACCATGGACTTCCGTTTAGTGTTGAAATTCGGGGTGCGCGAACGGCTTGCCTTGTAGTGCTGTACATGTAGCTAGCCGATGTAATGACGATCCTCTTATTTGTAAGCGGGGGAAAATCCCTCGACCAAATAACATCGAAAGTCAAAATACCGGTTAACTTATGTCACTTTGGATTTCAACTTAGAGTCACCGTTATTCTAACACTCACGTGAGTGTTCGCGTGCGCGATTAAAAGTCCTACCGGGGACTTCGTTTTGTTTGCTCGAATATTCGATTAGTTTATTTAGAATAGAGTCACCGTTTTCCGAACACTTGCGTGGGTGTCCGGGCGCGATTAAAAGTCCTATCATGGACTTCCGTTTAGTGTTGAAATTTGGGGTGCGCGAAAGGTGTCACCTAGTAGTGCAGTACATGTAGCTGATCGATATTATGACGATCATGTTATTTGTAAGCGGGAGAAAATCCCTCGATCAAATATCATCGAGAGTCATAATCCCGGTTAACTCATGTCACTTCGGATTTCAACTTAGAGTCACCGTTATTTTAACACACACGTAAATGTTCGCGTTCGCGATTGAAGATCCTACCGGGGACTTCGTTTTATTTCTTTAACATTTCCATTAGATTACTTCGCGAATTTGGATAGAACAGTAGAATCTACGTAATTATAAAACACGTGAGTGTCGCGAACGCGATTAATGCGCTTTGATTGTTCGAAATTCGGAAGCACAAATTCAGATGTGCATAATAATCCGTTATGCCTGAGCCGAGGAAGTCGAACGGTAAAGCTCTCTGTAAGTGGGGTCCCTGTAGCTAAGGCTATATACCTCCTGTTAGCTAAGTCGCCCTAGATATCCCAAGCGGCGGAAGGCATAAAGGATCGGTATCGCGGAACGCGGATTTTAGAGTAAATTAGAATCACCGTCAGTCCGTGGGTCTCCACATGCAGCAACTTCCACGTAGTGAGACCTGGGTCGGTATTACTTGTATACTCTAATTATAAATACTTTAACGCAAGTACTACTGAGCGAATGGCTGCATACTGTATTAATTTTCCAATATCATTTCAAACTAATTCCAACTAAACATTAACATATTTTCATTTCATATAGCTAATAATACTTCGAATAAAGAAATCAAACAGAAATATATTGTACAATAATTTCTTACAGAAACGATAAGAAGATTTATCTATTATACTTTTATGTCCGCTGTCATTTCTATTTATTCTAATTTATTCTCACTAATAATCCTTTATATATTTCGGGTGGGACCCATGGGTGGGGCCTGTGGGCGAGGGCTTCTGTGCGGGTTGCTGACTCAGCATCATATAGAACGGTTTTTCTTATCTTATCTTTTTGGGGCTCTCTATTCTTCTCTTTTTGGGGCTCTCTTTCTTTCTCCGGCTCTCGTTTCTACCTCATATTTTTCATTTTTAATTATGTTATTAATATGTTATTTCCTTTTAATTATGTATTCTTAATATTTATTTATGTTCTTTCATTCTAATTATGTATTTAATTATGTGTTTAATTATGTGTTTATGTTTTTAATTATGTTTTTAATTATGTTTTTAATATATTTTTATTAATTATGATTTATTAACTTTAGGTAGGACCCATGGAATGGTGCATACTGCTTCTCTTTTCGTTTCTTTTCCTAGCTTTCTTATCTATTTATATATATTTATTTTCTATGTGTATTTTATATATATGTATACATATATTATTTTGTTTTATATATTTTTTTGTTCTTTTATTTCCTCTTTATCTTTTTTTTTTACAGCATAGGTCATCGAGGGATAGGTTCAACAGCGGCCGGATGATACATCACATGGCAGGATTCATCATCGATTTTTACTCGCGAATACGGGAAGGATAGGAAGAACACTGGCGCGCGTGTCGGCGGGCACAGGCGTGGGTGTTCTCGGGCGCGATTATATTACGTTTGATTGTTCGAATCGATAACGCGAATTGTAGAGTAGAATCATCGTTTTTCTAACACACG
>NC_062206.1:2156597-2174097 GCF_912470025.1 Vespa velutina
TTACCTTAGTACCAGAAGATTTAGTCTTTGGACTTTGATGACCACTTGTACTTCCAAAACTTAATGACGTTTTCCTTTCTTTTTCACGACTAGAATCTTTACTGGAGGACGATGAGGAAGACTTAATTTTCGATGATATTGAATCGCTAGTTTTGCTGGAAGGGGAATTTGTTGCTGACTTGAGGGCAGACATACTTGGCTTTCCTGTACTCGTTGAGCTACCATGTTTCGGTGACGACGTTCCATGCTTTGGACTTACGCTTGCAGGTACAGACATGTGTTTAGGACTACTACTATAGACAGGTGAATGTTTCGGACTTTGTACGGGTTTGCTCGTTGATTGCTTTAATGTGGGACTGGACTTACCAACGAGGACAAGCGGGCTACTGTGTGTCGGGGACGGACTGAATTTTCTTATAGTAGCTGATGGAGATGATGGACGAGAACCTACACTTGGAGGGGATTCGGTGGGTTTGATGCTCACCGAAACAGGTTTGGATAAAGGATCTTGCTTGGAAGGTAATTTGTCTGGTGGTGGTCCCATTGGATTATCTTCTCTTTTACGTTTACGTCTTTTCTCTAATTTTCCCTTATCCTCTGTTGATTTACTTTTGGAACTTTTTCTTTCTCTACGCTCTTCCGTCATAGTCTTTGCTGTGGTTGGTCCTGCTATTGGAGTTATAGTTATAGAACTTGGTAAACTGGCTTGCGGCGATGATGCTATGGGTATAATCTCAATTCCAGGTCTCCTTTCCAAACCCATACTCGTAAGTACAGAATTATAATTTGTTGTTTGACTCACGTTACTATTTGAAATTGGTGTTATACTTACTGATGGGGGTACAAGATTTTTATTCTCTTCAAATATATTCGGACTCTTTTTCTCTTCACGTTTCTTTGATTTACGATCTCTTTTAATAAGATCATCCACACCCTGAACTTCGTGTACCTCTACAATTTCACTTTCATTGTCTAGATCATAATCCGAACTTTTATCCGTACTTAACACATCGCCGGGATCGAGATTAGTAAAGTCTATACCACTGGCTAAACTAGCAGCAGAAGTTGGAGTAGACGTTCTAGTTTCATTTGTATTCTCCCTTCCACTGGTTGGTGTTCCAAGTGGTGTCGAGTCCGAGCTTGAACTTTCTAATAATATTTCATTAGTATCTTCACCTTTCCTTTTAGGACTGCGCCAAAATCCTTCTGCGATTTTCCTTTTGCGTGTCTTTTTCGTCTTTTCACTCGAAGGATTTGCTAAAGAATTTTTCGCCTGACCCAGTAATGCACTCAGTTGTAGAGGATTTAGCATAGCAGCGGTTGCTGTATCGGATTGGCCGGAATATGACGGAAACCCGATACTATTCTCCGTTCCGGCATCTAAAAAAGACTGCTGTTGTGGTTGTTGTAAAGTTTGCTGTCGTCCAATAGTTCCATTTCCATTACTTAAGTCAGATTCTTGCCTGATTTTTGTGTCTGCATTAGCGAAGTCAGGCATATTAGAACCAGCCTGACCATTCTGATCTTTTCCAGGCCCTATATTTGTGTTGTAATTTCCATTTCCACCGCTCATAGTATTCACTGGTAATGCGCTTCGACCTTCCCAAGTCTTCATCAACGTTCTCATTGTTAATGGTATACTGAGACATCTTTGTAAGACTTTACCAGTTAAGTCTGAAATTTGTTCTGCATTCATCATGCTTACACCGTAAAGTTTGCATTTCAATGCAGATATGTCCGTTAGATTTAATTCTGCTGTTGCCATTGTTTCTTCGAATGGATGTTCCAGGCTTATGGATATGTGTTGCCATGATAAAGCGCTTACCTCAAATATAATTGTATGTTCTGGATCTATACGAGCCATAGGTCTTACGCAACTTGAAATTAAAGAATTGAAGAGAGCTTGTTGCCGTAGATATACAAGAATTTGTGGAACGTGTGCTGGATGTGTGAAAGGAATACTGCCTATTAAAACTCCTTCCATATTCTTATTTTCTGTCATGAAATAACAATGATGTTGATCTGGCAAGGTCTGTAAAATAAATCATGCGTAATTATTATTTACAAATCCTCTTAAATTTCTCTTTTAAAATATTATAATTTTTTTCTTTTTGTACATACAACATAAAGTCCTCTATTATTTCGACCATCTAAAGATCCATCACTAGCATGTTGTACTATTAAACTTAACAAGGAGTGAGGTGATGATACATCTGCGCACTCTAATTCAGTTACTTTTTGTATCCGTCGTACTAATTCCATACACATTGGCATTTTTTTAGTGAGTTTTAATACAAAACAGGCAGGTAACATTGATGAATTTGTGCCAGTTAAAGGAGCATACGATGGGGTGCTAAAACATTATTATAAATGTTAAACATTGATTTCTATGTAAATTATATTACTTTTACATAGATAAAGATGGTTAACAAATTTTATTCACCTCTTTCCTGTGTTACTTCTATTTACAGTTATGATACTAGTTGTAGGCAGCTTGTGAGCAGTTGAACCTTCCATACAAACAGTAACAGAATGACCAATTTTTCGTTTAATAACAGTTTCTGGATTTAAAACATCACAAGTACGATTTTCTTGATCTATTAAATCATAAGGTGATACAAAATATGTTAATTTCATAGGATGACCTCCTTTACGTCTTTCAAGAATTCCTAAAATATGATAAGATGGTTTTAACGAAGGAAATTTTATTAAATCAAATAATATTTCTTTATATAAAGTAATAAAATGTGTACTAACCAACTGGACTTTTGTGAACAAGATTAAAAGGTTCCTTCATAAATGTCTGAAGTTGTGCCAGAACTCCTAAATCAGCCTCTAGAGATTGTAAAGCACTGAATGCTTTACATTTCACTTTTTTATCTGCATTTAATTGATATATAGAAGCTAACCCTTCCAACTGTGTCGTAAAATCCACAAAATCACCTCGGGATAGACAAGAGGCCAATACTTCGCAACTCTGGAATAATTAATTTTTTTTTTATAGGTTATAATATTCTTTACATATTATAACCTTTAAATATTATACGAAATGATAAAATTTTTCTTCCTTTACCTGCTGTTCATTCTTTCCTTCATGATGAATTTTGACATCTTTAACTACACCCGTTGTTTCCAAAAGAACTTCTAAGAAAAACATATCGGATGATATAAAAAGCTCTGTGCCTGGTGGTCCTGACATCATAAATTTTAATCTACAATAAAATATTAATTGTATAACAAACTATCAGAGTATAAACATATATATATATATATATATATATATATATGTGTGTGTGTGTGTGTGTGTGTGTGTGTGTGTGTGTGTGTGTGTATCAGATTACAATAAATAGATAAAAATAAATACCCTAATTGCCTTGTTAAACTTTCTAAACGTTCTACCATAGATTGTAAAGATGTCACTTTTATAGAATGTTGCAAAGTATCTAAGCATTTTTGCAGCTGATTTTTTTCTACACTGTCAATGGCAAATCGTTTGTCCTGTAATCACAATACAAATAAATTACCTTTAAAAAGAAAATGTTTTGTTTTTTTTTTTGTTTTGTTTTCTTTTTTTTGTTTTTTTTTAACATACCAACATAGTCATACGTAAATTTTTGGCAGTTTCGACCAAAGACTTAAATCCAGAAGCCTTTGATCGTAACTTCTCCATCATCAACTCCATTTGCCATTCTTTTCCCTTTTCCGTTCCTGCATTGTTGGTATTAACATAAGGTTGCCCATCTGTGAATTAATGATTATGTAAAAGGTATTCATGATATATAAATATTTTTATTTTATTAATGAAGATTTAACATTATCATTAATTCCATTGGTTTATTCACTTGGCATACAATACATATGAAAAAATAATTAATCGTAATTGAAACGTAATAGAAATTCATTTAATTTATGTTTTTTGTCTTATATTAAGAGCACTTTTTTTATATTACTTTTCCAATGAAATTTTTATGTAAAATCCATATGAATAATAAAATAGAAATAGAAATTTTAACACATAGGGAAGTGTTCTCGAAATCATAATCACGTGAACAACAATTACCATACCACAATTTAACAGCTATACTTACTGGAGGGCTTCTGTCCGTTCCCCGCATCCATATATTCGAGGAAACAGTACAGAATTCACAAATGACTACTTTAAACGTAATAAACGTTTCTGTTGTTTGTTGATGTTCGAGACCATGATATTACATTATATCATGACGGGACTTTTACCACAGAACATCTCTCTTCGTTTGTATAGTTTAACCATAAATAACGACAGGAATCAAGATACGCCCATAAACATTATAACCTCATAGAATAAAAATGTAAAAGAGAGTATTTCTTCAAAGAAATTTAAGGTATATAGAAAGCTGCCATCTTGATGATGCATTTAGTTTCTCAACCAATCGGAATGTTTTATTTCCTAACCAATCAGAATATTGTATTTCTAAACCAATCAACATCTTCGAAATAAGTGGCGCGATATTTGATTGCAGTAATAACCTATTATATCGATTTTGATTGAGAAATTATTCAATGATACCTGGAAAATAAAATATTGATTCCATAAAATAAGAAAATATAAATTATTATATCTGTAAGTAATATGATTCTTAATGAATAATTACTTTACACGTCACATATTTTTAATTATTTTCCAAAAAAATCTTCAAAATACATTTAATCATGCGTCGCTGTTAGAAATTGTACCATGCTGTATTAAATAAAAAAAATGACAAACTGCGCATGGCTTTTATCAAGTAGATTCAAATTTCAATTTTTCATTTATTGGAAAATAATTGTATTTCATCATTACATAAACAATGCAATAATAATATTGATAAATACAATACAAAATAGATATGACGTTAATTTATGAAATAATATTGTAATGCGTGATATCAATGGCCTTGATGACCTCGCAATAGTTACTTTGATAGAAAGATTACGAAAGAAAAGTAAAAAATATTTTGCAAGAATCTTCAATGAATAATTAACGATATCGTAATGCAAATGAATTTTTTTTATTTATATAACTTACTGGGATATCTAATCAATGTATTTGGTTTACAATAAATTAATAGAACAACGTCGATAACTGATAAATCCTTTCCACGCGGTAGAGGAATAATATTTAGTGTTCTGATTTGATTAGTATTTAATTTTATATATAATGGCAATATTAAAGTTTTATAAATTACCTGGATTAAAATCAGCACAGCTGAAAAAGAAATTAAATGATATACGTAAAGTATCAAGTATAGTGAGTGATCTTAAAACTGAATTGTGTTATTATATTGAAATTAAAGAAGAATTAAATGAAAGAGAAATACAATTGTTACAATGGTTATTGGTTTCGCCTATAGAAACGGACACATTAAAAAACGTTAGCGTATTTGATCAAAATAATGATATAATTACTATCATTGAAATTGGTCCAAGGTAATTATTTTTTATTTTTATTATATAAAATATAATAATTTTATGATATAAAATAATAATAATGTCTCCTTCCAGATTGAATTTTTCTACTGCATTTTCGAGTAATGTAATATCCATATGCAAATCAATAGAATTAGATAAAGTAACAAGAGTAGAAATATCTATCAGATATCATATCATACATAATGATATATTAGATCAAACTACAGAATCTAAAGTATGTAAATATATTAATTATTTTTATTCATTTTACTTTTATAAGTAATAATATAATGAATCTTCATTATTATAGATTGTAGATGTTTTACACGACAAGATGACAGAATGTAGATATGTAAAACCTATAGAGACTTTTGATCATGGATTTAAACCTGAAAAATGGTTTGAAGTAGACATATTAAAATATGGAAGAAATGCTTTAGAGGATGTAAGCAATAAATTAGGTATACGTCATTAATTATTTTAATTATATAATGAATTATAATTAAAAAATTATAGAATGTAATTTCCTCATGATATAACAGGTCTTGCCTTTGATAATTGGGATTTGGATTATTACACAAATTTGTTTTTACATAAACTTAAACGTAATCCAACTAGTGTCGAATGTTTTGATTTGGCACAATCAAACAGCGAGCATAGTCGACATTGGTTTTTTAAAGGAAAGATGATTATTGATGGAAAAGAAAAAAAACAATCTTTACTTGATATGATCATAGATACACAAAATTATTCAAATCCGAACAATGTCATTAAATTCAGTGATAACAGCAGTGCTATCGAAGGCTATGAAATAAACTTGTTGAGACCAGTTGATCCATCAAAATGTAGTCATTTTAATGTAGAAAAAATTAAGCAAGATTTAATATTTACAGCAGAAACACATAATTTTCCAACTGGTGTTGCTCCATTCAGGTAATATTTAAGTTCTTTTATTTATTGTATTTCTAGATATTACATTGCTTATACTTTTTACAATTAACAAATAAAATTTTTAGTGGTGCTACAACAGGAACAGGAGGACGTATAAGAGATATACAAGCCATTGGTAAAGGAGGCTATTATATCGCGGGAACTGCAGGATACAGTGTTGGAAATCTTCTTATTCCAGGTTTACTATTTACTTAATAAATAAATAAATATATATGTCATAATTACATCTGATATGTTTTTGTCTATAAAGATTATAATTTACCTTGGGAAGACAAAGAATGGATATATCCTAGTAATATGGCATCACCATTACAAATTATAATTGAAGCAAGTAATGGAGCATCTGATTATGGAAATAAATTTGGAGAACCAATTATATCTGGTTTTGCACGTTCTTTTGGCTTGCTAGATCATGAAAATGTGAGAAGAGAATGGATAAAACCTATAATGTTTACCGGAGGTGTAGGTACAGTGGATGCAAATATGACAAAAAAAGAATTACCAGAAAAAGGTAAGCAATCAATATGAAAATACAATATATTATATAAGTTATATTGAAAATATTTTTTTTATAGATATGGAAGTTGTTAAAATTGGAGGACCTGTTTATAGAATTGGTGTTGGTGGTGGTGCAGCAAGTTCAGTTGAAGTATGTTTTGTTTTCTTTGGAAATAGTTATTTTTATATAATGCTGTCTTTTGTACTATTGTATGTTCAATAATTTATAGGTACAAGGTGATAATGAATCAGATTTAGACTTTGGTGCAGTGCAAAGAGGTGATCCTGAAATGGAACAAAAATTAAATCGAGTAATTCGTGCATGTGGGGAATTAGGTTCAAATAATCCAATTCTCAGCATTCACGATCAAGGTGCAGGAGGAAATGGTAAATAATGTTAATAAATTCGATCTATTCATTGAATATTGTCAACTTCATATTATTATAGTAATATATTATATTCGATATATTGTATTCATATTTAGGAAATGTATTAAAGGAATTAGTTGAACCTGCCGGAGCTGTAATATTTACAAAGAAATTTGAATTGGGTGATCCTAGTATCAGTACATTAGAGTTATGGGGTGCTGAATATCAAGAAAATAATGCTATACTTTGTAAACCAAAGGATGCCGATTTGCTTAAGCAAATAGCGGGACGTGAAAAATGTCCTATCAATTTTATTGGAAAGGTAATTGGAAATGGAAAAATTATTCTTTCTGAAGAAGATGACTTTGATTTATCAAAATATGAACAAAATAATATAAGGCATCCAGTTGATTTAGAACTTGAATTAGTACTTGGCAAGATGCCACAAAAGGTAAATTTGTTTTGTACTATTTTAATAATTTAGTATATCTATAAATATATAAAGAAATTTTAACAATTAAATATTTATTATTTATAGACATATAATCTTACAAGAAAACAGCTGCATTTATCACCCATCTGTTTGCCCAATGATTTGACAGTGGATTCAATTCTTGATAGAGTTCTACGTTTGCCTGCAGTTGCTAGTAAACGTTATTTAGTTAATAAAGTTGATCGATGTGTCACAGGATTAATTGCACAACAACAATGTGTTGGCCCATTACATACTCCTTTGGCTGATGTTGCTGTAACAGCTGTTTCAATATATTCAACAGTAAGAGAATGCATTTTAATTAATTATTTCTATTTTTAGGAAATGTTATTATAAAAATTTTCTTACATATTATTTCAGCATGGAATTGCAACATCGATTGGCGAACAACCAATAAAAGGCCTTGTGAATGCATCTGCCGGAGCACGTATGACAGTAGCAGAAGCTTTGAGTAATTTAGTATTTGCTGCAATTTCAGATATTCAGGTTTTTAATATTTATTAAACTTATATTATTCATAAACGCAATATCAAATATATAATCTTACTAAATTTATAATAATTTTATTTTTAGGATGTTAAATGTAGTGGAAATTGGATGTGGGCTGCAAAATTACCAGGAGAAGGTGCAGCAATGTATGAAGCATGTACTGCTTTGTGTTCTATTATGAAAGAGTTTGGTATAGCTGCTGATGGTGGTAAAGATTCTCTTAGTATGGCTGCACGTGTAGAAAATAATGTTGTTAAGGCACCAGGAACACTTGTTATCTCTTGTTATGCACCGTGTCCTGATATAAGACAAGTGAGTCAATATCTTTTTTATTACATTTTGTGCAGATATTTTAATGGTTTATTTTAATAGGTAATAACACCTGATTTAAAAGCACCTTCAACTGGAAAAGAAGGTTATCTACTTTATGTTGATTTATCAAATGGTAAAAGTCGTATTGGTGGAACAGCCTTAGCACAAGTTTACAAACAACTTGGTAATGATACTCCAGATGTGGAGAATGCAATTTTAATTAAAAATGCATTTAATGCTACACAGAAATTGATAAAAGGTAATATCTTTTGAATATATATATATATATATGTACATAAGTTCTATTTAAAAATAAATCTTTTTCTATTTTAATAAATATATAATAATATTATATTGTACAGAGGGAAAAGTATTGGCAGGTCATGATGTAAGTGATGGAGGATTGATCACTTGTATATTAGAAATGGCTTTTGCTGGAATATCTGGATTGGATATTAATATTTCTCATAAATCTGGATCTCCTATAGATATTTTATTCTCTGAGGAAGTTGGATGGATTCTAGAAATAGAAGAAAATAATTATGAATATTTAAACAATGTATTTAATCAGTTCAATATTCCAGTATATTTGATAGGGAAGTCTATTGGTTTTGGATTTCAATCAAAGGTAATTTCTATGTTCATTCTTGCAAATATTTATTATGCATCAAATTAAATGATTCTTTCTATTTTAGGTGTCTTTTAAAGTAAATGCAAAGGTTGTATTGGATACTATTTTAGAACCATTAATGTATACATGGGAAGAAACAAGTTATCAATTAGAGCGTAGACAAACTAATATTAACTGTGCTCTAGAAGAATTTAATGGACTAAAAGAAAGAACTATTCCTGATTATAAGTTAACATTTAATCCTGATTATAAACCTTATTCAATTGAAAAATTATTAATCTGTAAGTGTGATGTTAAATAAGTATATGAATTTTTTACAATAATAATATTACTATGTATATAATGATATATAAAATTGTATTACAGCTAATATAAAAGTCGCTGTGATTCGTGAGGAAGGTATAAATGGTGATAGAGAAATGGCAGTGTCTTTGGAACAAGCAGGTTTTGAAGTTTGGGATGTAACAATGCAAGATTTATTAAACAATGATATTACACTTGATAGATTCAAAGGTGTTATTTTTCCTGGTGGATTTAGTTATGCAGGTAAAATGTCATGCATTTAAATAAATAATTAATAAGAATATTTATAAATATTTCTTTAATAATGAAAATTATTTACAGACGTTTTAGGCTCTGCAAAAGGATGGGCGGCATGTTTGAAATTTCATCCACTATTAAAAAAACAATTAGAAATATTTGTTAATTCCAAAGACACGTTCAGTTTAGGAGTATGTAATGGCTGTCAATTAATGAGTTTGTTAGGATGGATTGGAAAAGATAATGGTAAATTTATATGTTATATAAAAAAATATAAAATCATGACATGCAGAGAGATTATGTATTATCTTATTGATTATAGGTTATAAAGAAGAACCAGAGATTTTCTTAGATCATAATATATCAGAAAGATTTGAATGTCGATGGAGTAATGTTAGAATTGAAAAATCACCGTCCATCATGCTGCAAGGAATGGAGGGTAGTATATTTGGTGTATGGATTGCACATGGTGAAGGAAGATTTACATTTCGCAACAGTGAATTATTGCATACACTGAAAAAATTAAACTGTCTTGCGATTAAATATACTGATGATTATGGTAATCCCACTGAAAAATATCCATTCAATCCTAATGGTAGCATAGGTGGGTTGATAAATTATATATATATGTGTGTGTGTGTGTATGTGCTTAAAATAATAATATATATAAACTTATTTATACATAAAATTATAAAAGAATGAATCATTTTCATTAGAAGGTATAGCTGCTATATGTTCAACGAACGGTCGACATTTGGCTATGATGCCACATCCAGAAAGATGCACACAAATGTGGCAATGGCCTTGGAAACCCATAGAAACGAAATATGAAAGGTCCCCTTGGCAACGTATTTTTGATAATGCTTATGCGTGGTGCTTATCACCAAAAAAATTGAATATGTAAATATATTAAAGAATGTTGTAAAAAAGAATTCATTATATATTATATTATAGAATATAAAATCTAACTTTTTCTTTTGCAAAATTAATATTTCTTTTTTTTCTTTTTTTTTTTTTTGTGGAACATTTTTAATAAACTTACAATTTATATAAAACTTTTTACTTCTTATTTTCAGAAATATATTATAGCATGATCAAATATTTATAGTAAAAAGATATAAAAAAAGAAAAATTTAGTATTGAACATTTCATTATTCATATGGATTTTGTCTAACTTTAAAAACTTGATTTAAAGGATCATAAGGTGTATAATGACTTGAGGTATAGATGTCATCGAGTTGTAAATCACATCGTAGAATAACTACGCCAGATGGATTTACTTTAACTTTTATCTTTGTATGTGGCAATAAGACACCATAGTTCACATCCTCGTATAAATCCTACAAATATTTCAATTATAAATATTTTTCTTTATGCTTATTAAAATGATGAATTTTAATATTAATAACGTACTTCTACTTTGTATCCTCCAGGATATTGTAAGCCAAGTTCTTTTAATGTGACTGAAACATCCGAAGGTGTACCATCTGTTCTTCTATTTAAGAACGCAATTGCATAAGAATAATATGATTGATGTATGGGCGTTATTGGTCGTGCCCATATTTCGATACCTTTATGCTACAAAAAAAAAAAAAAAAAAAAGAAAAAGAAAAAGGAAGAAGTTTAATTATACTTTCGAATATGTTAATTCATATTTAAAATTTCGATATGTATGACGAAATTACTAACTTTATATATACGACGACCTTGTATACCAAGTGGATCTTGATCCACAGCAATTATTTTTTTGTTTTGTAAAATAGCTTTGTATTCTGGTCTGATTGTTCGAAGATCAACAGACATTAATAAAGGTGCAGCTAAAATAGCCCATAGAGCCATTTGTGTTTTACTTTGTTCATAACTTAAACCAAAGTTACCAATAATTAACATATCAGGATCATTCCAATGTCCAGGTCCAGCATTTGGTACAATAGAATCCTGATTATTTCCATAGTAATCAATAATACTTTCTAAACTGTTCCAAGAATCTTGTATGTCATCAAAATTTCTCCAGAGGTTGCAGTGTTCTATTATGGCAGTAAAGTTTGGCTAAAAATTAAATATATTTATTGCATACTATAGTTACATTCAAATATGTTACGAATATAACTAACTATGAATGTGACTAGATAATTAAATGAATGAAAGTGTGGTAAGATTTTACTAATCACTTGTACTTTTACTGTCAACTGGGAAAAAAAGTATGATAGTTATTATACTCTTGTTATATTCGCGTGTGATTTTTTTCTTTTCTTACAACTAAATAATAAGCGTGTCAGTGTACACCTCCCGTTTCCTAAAGTATACTCTCCATATGGAGGTAGTATCCATATGTGTGATACTCTTCCCCCACTCCATCACTCTCACTCGCTGCAGATCTCGTGTTTATCAATCCATAGCGTCTCTTCGCGTAGTAGTAAAGATTACGGTGATCACAGGTAGAGAGAGGATTAGAGTGGGGCAAACTCGTAACAGAGAATTAACAACATAGTATGCCATTGTATAGACAGAGCTGGTTTTATGCTTGTTAAGAAAAGAAAAAGAAAAAGAAAAAGAAAAAAAAGACGGAGGCAGAAAAAATTTGCTGCACTGTTATTGAGATGAGAGAAATTCTAACTAGAGAGAATATTTGAGAAATTGAAAAGCTTGTAAAAATGATTAAATAATGTTCTATAAAAATAAAATTAAAAAATTTAATGACCTTTTTTTTTTTTTTTTTTTGTTAGAATATCTATTAGAAAATTTAGATTTTTATAATACTGACCTGCATACCAGCATAAATTTGATAAACAGGCCAACTGCATGAATATATCATAGGTCTGCCTGTTTGATTTAAATAAAATCCAAATTCTGGATATCCTAAAATATAAAATGATATAATCATTTTATATTCACAGTAATAATAAACATTATATATATATATATATATATATATATATTAATTATTTTAATAAAATAAATAACTTCATTCTATAAGAATAATAAACATTCATTATTAATATAATATAAATAATGCTTTAATATAAACATACCTCTATCCATTTCTGATGGATGTGCATAACACCCATCAAGTTTTACATAATCTACATCCCAAGATCCAAAGGTCAATGCATCAGTTTCTAAATATCCAATTACTCCAGGATAACCAGCACATGTGTAATTGCCAAAATCTTCATAGATTCCAAATTTAAGTCCTTTTGAATGAATCTACACAATTATGTAAAATAAATAAATATACAATAAATAATAATAATACTTGGAGTAATATTTTATTTAGAAAAAGCATAAAAGTTATAAAGAGTTAGTAAATATACAGTTATAAAGAGTTTAATAGATTTTGATCATAAAATTCTTCAACTTTACAAATTTCTAACATATATAATATAATATTTTAAAAAGATTATATTAACTTACATAATCAGCTAAATTTTTCATCCCATATGGGAAACGTTTCCTATCTGGGACCAATTGACCATTATAATCTCGATCTTTCTCTAACCAACAATCATCTATATTAATATATTCATATCCTACTGCTGCATAACCATCTGCTACAACAATATCTGCCATTGTTCGAAATAGTTGATCACTGCAATACAAAATATATGATATTACTAGCTAATATACAAACTTTATCATGATATACACATATATATATATATATATTAGTAGAAAATATAAAAATATATAAACGAATAGTATTAATATCAAATATATACATATTATTTGTCTAAAAAATTTGGAATAAATTTATTTATTATTATAAACTTCTGTATAAAAAAATAATAAAAGAACATGAATCGAATATATCATTGTTTATCTTATCTTTATAATACATTATTTATCAAGCATATATCTTTCTGATTTTCAATATTCATAACAGAAATAAAGTTAAATAAAGTAAAAGTAAAAAAGATGTATGTAAAATCTAATAAATAGATATCTCAATGTAATAGAGTTTATTCTAGTTTGACAGAAAAAGAAAGTAAAAGTGTACATTACCTTATACAATTGTCAGGATCATTTTTGCAGTCAGTATTACATCTAAATCTTTCCCAGGCCAACCACCCCATGGGTGGCGTCCTAGCTAATCCATTTTCCAGAGCTATTACCACTTGACTTGCTGACACAAGAAAGCACCATATCCACACTGTTAGCACCATTTCTGCAAAGACTATGTATGCCTTAATACTTTTTTTTTCTCTTAATCCAATCGAACGAATAAACTTTAGTGAAAGATACTATAACGTGATTCCGGTTGCATAATTTAGAAAAAAAGTAGAGAAAAAAAATATACAAATATATGTGTATATATATATATATTTTTTTTTTTTTTTTTTTTTTCAAAAAAACACAACGTTATAGACACAATGGGATCTCGTCATTAGGACGAAGACAAGATCTCCATAGACATCCTATGCTGCTCCTGGCACACTGATCTGATATAAGACCTCCAAGCCAAGAGCACTTTCACCCAATGCCCCATTTCATTTTTATACACAACCACCGCTGTTTAAAGTCGTGTGCATTGGTCTCTCTAATATACGTGCACATACACAACTATCACTTTTGATAGTAGTGAGATTCATCGCCGGCATATTTGCACATACTGTTTTTTCTTTCTTTTTTTTTTTCTTTTCCCCCTTCATCGCACGAGGAAAGAGAATTGCACGGTGCCTTTTTTTTTCTTTTCTTCTTTACAAATTCTTTCTCATTTTCAATCTTACGTGTTTTCTCTCTTTCTTTCTCACTCTCTCTCTCTCTCTCTCTCTCTCTTTTTTTCAACTTTACTTTTACAGGTTATACAACATAATCGCGCCAAAGGAGAAGAATTTGTGCGTGCGCCTGCGTGCAAAAGAATCCTAATCTTTCTTGATAAATATAAATGAAACTATTTTAAATGTTATTAAAAGAACATACATGATAAGAGAAAGTGATAATTAAATGTAAAACGAATTTAAAAACTTAACATTTTTTTTTTGGTAAACGATCGTGTCTGATCATTTGCAAATGGACGAATGAAATCTATTAAAATAAAAGAATCTTACGTCGTGATATTTTATTTTTTAATGAAAATCTTTCCTCGTATTAGAAAAAAAGAAGAAAAGGAAAAAGAAAAAAAAAGAAGAAAAGAAAAAAAAAAGAAGAAAAGAAAAAAAAGAAGAAGAAAAATGTATAAATCTACATAAAATCTTCGTCTCTTCTAAAGCTTTCCAATCACTTAGCTATGAGAAGCCAGGGGCGTGTTCTATGATTAGGTTTCCATGTATCCTGTGCTACACTCTCCGAGCTAATTTCATTTGTTGAATATATACACGACGTATAATTTTTATATATATGTATGTATGTATGTATGTATGAGATTAAATAAGTGAGTGTTGAAGTCAGTGATTTGTGTTAACTATAAGCGAGATCTCTAGCGTGTAATGTAACGAGTGGGTGGTTTTAACGTGTAAGAGAAAGATAGAAAAGAATTTAATAAAAACAATGACGACAGAATATAAATGGCATTGGATATTACTAAAGACGAGAAATATATACATATTCATACTCATTGATGTGTTTTAAACGCGAACCGTGAGAAAGTTAAGAAAATCCAAAGCCCGGAAATCAAAGTATTATATCCAAGCAAGGGATATATATATATATATATATATATATATATATATATATATATATATATACATAACTAACGGATCTTTACGCTTGCGAAATCAGAATGGCAATCGAAAAGCAAAGCTATCGGACAAAGGAAATGTCATAGCTACGAAATACGATGATGTATTAGACGTTACTAAAGCACGCCATATTAGCCAATTCGATTTATTATACAATTCGAAAATTTTTACACTTTTTCTTTTTCCTTTCCTGTTTTTTTTTTTTTATTTTTTTCTTTCGAAAAAATTATTCTAATCAAATTTAATATTATCACGAAAATAATAAAAAACAAAAAATTACTGATTAGTTCTTATGCGATTATAGATATTCAATATCCTAGAATAATTTGAATTTTATCGAAATAATATGAAATTTGAAAATCCACCGCAAGCGCGCCATATTCAAATATTTAATACATAAAACAATTCAACAACTTTTAAATATTTTTTTCTTTTCTTTTTTTTTTTTAGAAGAAATTACTCTAATCAGATTTAATATTATTATAACAAAAAAAGAAAAAAAAAAGAAAATATGAATATTCGTTTAATTTTTATATAATCGTGGATATCAAATATTCAATGAAAAAGAATTTCGACTTGTGAAGATCAGTACAAACCTCAAAAATTCACTGATCAATAACACTAAATACACGTCTTTCGATGTAAAACAATGCGCGAGTTTGAAATACTTGTAACAAGGTTTTTTTTTGGTCTTATCTCGAAAGAGATCGCATAGATACAGACCGTACCTTACATTCACATGAACACAAAAATGAAGGCATACCTTTTGATACGAAGTAAAACAGACTATTGCGTTATCTTTGTCACATTCGCCCAAGTAATTTATATGTACGCCATTTATCTTTAGTAGTAATCGATCGATCATAGTAATTAATAAAAAATAATGTCAATCAATAATTCAATTCTAATTAATTGATCTATTACAAATCATTGTAATCTATAATAATAATAATAATAATAATAATAATAATCATAATGCGATTAATCTTGCAAGATTTATTTCAATAATCATTATTTGATATCAAAACGAAACTTCATATTTTTCATAGATAATATTGGAAAAAAAAAAAAAAAAAAAAAAAAAAAAAAGAAATAAAATATTATGCAATAATGAATAATTATATAAAATTGTAAGGAGTACGTAATAAGCGCGTAAAATCGCATTAATCTAACGTATAAATATATCTAAGGATCTTTTAACACTTACTACTGTTAGCTAATGACTCTTTTTAACTTAAATAGAACTACAAATGTTACTTTTAGCCTCAACAAACAGTACACGTTTGTCAGTCGTGTAACTACAGCTGTAAATTCCGTCACTGCTAATGGATATACGTAAACATAAATATTAGTAACGTTTTTATGAGCATTTGTGAGTGAAGGTAATAACTGGTTGATAACTTCCTAGATGTGTATAATACATCACAAGGCTCTCACAATAAGTCATTACTTTTATTTATACATCTTATTTTAAGGTGTGTTTTAATTTAATATAGAAATGTATTTATTGATTATTTTATAACCTCCTTTTCAATGTTATCTTGAAAAACGAATAAATCAGATTACATTTATTCGATTACATTGATAACTGTGTAAACGTTTTTGAAAGTTCAAATATGTAAACTTAAACTTTGAGTTTGTTTATTTATTCTTTTTTTTTTTTTTTTTTTATATGCTTTGCTATTTCGTGTACGTAGATATTTATAATCTTTTTCTTATCATATTATTTTTTTTTTAATGTATGAATTATTTTAAAAAACTTATGCATACTCGTTGTTTGTCTTCTTTAAGGCGGCGACAATTTTCTCACCGTTTCGTTTTCTTTCTTTTTCTTTTTATTTTTTTTTAAATTAAAAAAGAATGTATATCAAGGTTAATGAACATAATATACTGTTCAAGTGTATATAGAACAAGGATAACATACCGTGATATTATGTGATATTATTGTGATCACTTTGGTTAACCTCATTCTTTGCGAGTTCGTTGTTTTATTGACCTTGTTTTTTAATATTTTTTTTTTATCTTATTTTATTATCATCATAATCATAATCATAATCATCATCGCGATATTACGCAGATATTTGACATATCAAAAGAATATCTCTTTTT